>NC_051325.1:65362592-65635307 GCF_015220235.1 Choloepus didactylus | reverse complement strand
AGCGGCTGCTGAAGAAGCTCTTTTCCGGCTACAACAAGTGGTCTCGGCCCGTGGCCAACATCTCGGACGTGGTCCTCGTCGGCTTCGGCCTGTCTATCGCGCAGCTCATTGACGTGGTGGGTGCTGCGGGGTGGGGCGGGGGCCGTGGGGAGGCTGCACCGTGCCTGGAGGTGGCCTGGGGGCCCGGAGAGCTTCTGGGGACGAGCAGAGGACCCCTGTCCACATCTCCCCTCCACACAGCAGCGTGTCCCTGGCCGGGGCTGCTGGGCCTGACCGTTGACCAGTTGGCTCTGGCCGCACCTGAGCCGGGGCCTCCACGGCGCACAACGTCCCTTGACGGAGAGGCTGGGGTCCGTGTTTCCAGCCCCAGCCCCTGCCCCTTCCTCCCTCTCAACACAGAAAATGCCGAGAGGCTGGATTCCTGGGGCAGTTGAGACTGTGGCCCTGGAGAGGGCGGAAAGCGCCGGCAGC
The DNA here is from genome assembly GCF_015220235.1 of Choloepus didactylus. NCBI lineage: Eukaryota > Metazoa > Chordata > Mammalia > Pilosa > Megalonychidae > Choloepus > Choloepus didactylus. Next base: position 65,634,836 of record NC_051325.1, on the reverse strand, counting down.
TCGCCCCGTGGGAGGCACAGGCCAGTGTGGGGCTGTCCACGGCGGGGTTGTGTGGAGGGCCGGCCCCTGCAGTGCCCGGCAGCCCCTCTGCAAGGCGGGGTCCAGGGTTCCCCGGGCCTAGTGCTGGCAGCAGTGGCAGGGGCTCCCCAGCCAGTGGGTCCTGTCCTAGCCCTGCCCAGAGCCAGACCCCCAGTCTCCCCTTAGGTGGCTGGAATGGGGCCTTGGGTCCTGCCTGTGAACTGCCCCGGCTGGAGCTCTGCTAGAGACAATGCGAGCTGTCCGGGCCTCACAGGCCCTGCTGACATTTGCAAACACTGGCCAGGCTGCAAAGTGGGGCCTGGCAGAGGCCCAGGGTTCCGGGTCTGCTGCGGCACATCCCCTCCTCCCTGAGCCCCCTCTGCTCCCCACACTGCCACATCACCCCCAGCTTTCCCGGGAGAAGACACCCAGAGCATGTCCAGCTCCGAGACTCCGAGGCCCTTGGCCAACCCACACAGGCACGGGAGGTGCTCCCGGCTCTGCTGTCTGCCCTGGAACTGGCTAATGACACACACACCCGCATGCACACACCCATGAGTACAGGCATGCACGCCTGCTCACCTGTGAGCACATGAACAGGACCACACATACACATACAGGTGCACACCTGTGTACCACACTGTATGCGTGCACACACACTGACACGCGTGCCAATGCAGGTGTGCCCACCGTGCTGAGCACCCACTGTCCCCAGGCCCTTGGCACGCCGGGGTTGGTTGGTGCTGACGGCGTCCCCGGGCAGGTCCCTCCTGTGGCCACAGCAGAGAAGATGGGGTGAGGGGGTGGCCCTGGCCGGAGCTCTCGTGCAGTGGATGCCTGGGTGGGGGGAGCCCAGAGGGTGGGCTCTCCCTGGGACTCAGGAGCCCGAGGCCGGCGGGAGACTGAGGAGGCCCCCCCGACCCGGCCCGCACCATGTCCGTAAGGGGAAGGGCTGCTCTGTCCATTCCATCCAGCAGCTCAGACACTGAGGGTCTGTGTCTGGGGGGTGCTGGAACCTGGGGGCATCCCAGAGTTTCCCGGCCAGGACGGTGCCGGGTGTCTGCGCTGTGCACCCGAGAGCACGTGGACATCGAGGCCCCCTGGAGCCTGGGGCAGAGCAGGGACGGGGAATGGCCGTCTCCTCCCAAGCAGGACAGCTCTCCTGGGGTCCCGGCCCCTCTGCCCTCAGGCCCCTCCAGGGCGGCGCCAGCTCTGGGGTGGGGACAGGTCCAAGGGCTGCCGAGCGGCACCGTCCCCGGGGGGGCCGTGCCCTGGGTCTGAGCCCTGCAGGGTCCTTTCCCTGCTCCGCCGTCGCGTGGGTTTCCTGGGCTGAGTCGGGGCTCCTGGTGCATCTGTTCACCCTGATCTGGGGGATGGTGGCCCCCATTCCTGGAGGGCCAAGCCCCCAGACCCTGCCTCTCCACCCCGCGTCCTGAGGAGCCACCACGGGTTGGCCTGGGCTCATCCCCCGGCCCTGGACCAGGGGGACCAAAGGTCGGGGGGGCTGCAGACCCCAGAGGCCAGCATTTGGCTCAGACTGAGCAGGGCGTGGGGAACAGCGGAGGGGGCGTCCTGCCCCCCACAGACCCCTGCGCCCTGCACAGGGCCTGGCACTCTTTACTGGAAGGTTCCAAACTTGTCTGAAGCCTGGCTGCCCCCAAGGATGGGTCTTAAATGACTCGTGCCTCAGTGGGATTTGGACGGGCTCAGCCGATAGGATGGGGTGTGAAGGGCCAGGGTCCAGACAGCAGGTGGCAGGGGGCTGGGGGCACCAGAGGGCACGATTCACCCCGCGGCCGGTAAACCTATGCACGGTGACCTGGGGCTACCCCTGCCCACCTCCCTCAGGGGCCCAAGCCACTGGCCTGTCCACTCCGGGTTGCAGAGTGGCCTTAGACTCCTCTGTCCCTGCCTCTGTGCTTGGGGCAGAGGGTTCTCATGTCCCAGGTCCCCGTGGGGCCTCAGCCTGGGCTTGGTTGCCTCCAAGGACAAGGAGCTCACTCCTTCCTGAGGTAGCCTGTCCACCGGGCACAGCCCTGACCCTCATAAATGCCGTGCCCTGGGCTGGGACAGAGAATAGAGACTCTCACGGCCAGCGAAGGCCGCCTGGCACCAAGGGGGATCATGACGTCCCTTCCCGTTTGTGTCCTAGGATGAGAAGAACCAGATGATGACAACGAACGTGTGGGTGAAGCAGGTGGGTGGGAGGGGTGACACATCCCCCACCGCCAACCTCTGTGGTCTTATCCCTCCTGACCCCCTGCCTCCCCCGGCCCCCTGTGGTTTCCTCTCTCCCTCCCCACCTCCCCTCACCCCGCTGGGTTTTCTCGTCTCCCCTGCATCCCACCGCCTCCCTCGCCCACTCTGATTTTCTCATCCTCCTGGCTCCCCCCACCCCTGGCTGCCGGGGACACAGGAGTGGCACGATTATAAGCTGCGCTGGGACCCCGCAGACTACGACAATGTGACCTCCATCCGCATCCCCTCAGAGCTCATCTGGCGGCCAGACATCGTCCTCTACAACAAGTGAGTGTCCCGGGAGGTCAGGGCCGCGTCTGGGCCCCACACACGTGAGCGGAACACAGGGGGAGCACGGAGGTTTGAGGACGGTGGGTGCCTGCAGGGCCACCAGGGGCTGAGGGCAGTGCAGGGGGGGCTCAAGTGCAGCCCCGTGCACCTGGGCAGGAGCTCCGTCCATCCTGACATGGACTCTGTCCATCCTGGCATGGGCTCTGTCCATCCTGGCTTGGGTTTCATCTGTCCTGCTTGGGTTCTGTCTATCCTGGTGTGGGTTCTGTCCGTCTTGCACACAGCCTCTGTCTGTCCTGGTATGGGCTCCACCTGTCCTGACATGGGTTCCATCCATCCTGCATGGGTTCTGTCCATCCTGGCATGGGCTCTGTCCGTCCTGCACAGCCAGCCCGACCTGGGCCTCAGCCTCCCCCGAGTCACACTCTGTGACCCACCAGCTCGGGTGCCTCGGAATGGGCCCCCGCCCCATGCGCCCCACACGTGCCTTATTCACTTCACGTTCTGGAGGAAAAGCAGACACGTGGGCGCTCTCGGGAGGGGGAGGCAGCTGGCAGAGCCACCTTCTCTGCCCTAGCCTCGTGCCCGCGTCCCCTGCCTTTTCACCTTCACTCCCATCCCTCCCCGACCCGTCCCGTGGCTGTGCTCCGTGGATGTCACCTCCAAGTCCCCGAGCTCCAGCCCATCACATTTCCTGGGCAAGCAAAGCTCTGGGCCCAGCCAGGCCCGGCCACCAGTCTCCAGGGACGCCGAGCTGATGTCTGAGCACGTAGCTGGCTTTGAGGGCCTACGAGCAGGGCTGCTTCCAGGAACAGCCAGGCAGACAGTGGCCTCCGAAGAGCTGGCCTCCTCAAGCCCGTCCTTCCCTGGGCCTTCTGGGGTCGCCCAGCCCAGGGATCCCCCGACATTTCCCAGTCCCTGGGTCACTGCCCCCCTAACCCAAACCCACTGATACCAGCTCTTGATGTCGTGGCTGGGGCCTCTGCCAGCAGGGGTTCCCGCAGTGTATACAGGAGGCGCCAACCAAAGCTCTCGTTTCCTGCTGGTCCCACAGTCTGCCCGCAGCCCTCTGCCACCCACCACCAACCCCCAAAGGGCTCCTGCACAAAGGCCCGTCCCCCGGGAGCTTGGCCTGACCTAGAACATATTCCTGTCGATTGAGACAGAGCAGGCTCGTCTCCAGCTTAACCGATCCCAACGATGGCAGCGCGGACAGCCGGGCGTGCAGGGGCTCAGAGAAGCTTATCTGGGGGATACCCTGGGGGGCAGGTCAGTGGGGTGAGGGGTGGCGGCTGGCCCTGTGCTCTTGGAAACGGCCAGCGTGCGCCACGCGCTTTCTGGGGTCCACTTCCCAAATCCCCCCCCTTTCCTGGAATCTGGCACCAGATCCACCTGGGGAGCCTGTCCATGTCACCCCTTGAGGGACCCCCAGGAGCACTGAGGCCCGGGTCCACTGAGCCTTGCAGAGAAGCAGCTTTGGGATCTGGGACCGGCTCCCGGACAGTGGCTCGGGAGGGCGGGGTCCACAGTCTCCCCAACACCCCTGTCTCTCCTCTGAGGCCGTGGAAACTCGCGGCACGGCCCAGCTGCTCCCGACGGGGTGCTCAGCCAGGGTGGGGTTGGTGCCTGGTGCTCTGGGGCTGGTGAGCGTGGAATGGGCGACAGCAGAGGCTGGGGGCACAGCCGCCCGGGCCTCACGTACTCATTGACGGGGACCGCGAAGGCCCTGCAGGATTCCGCTGAGCAGGGACACGTGGCCACGTAGGGGTGTCTACTGCGCCTCGAAGGCGACGGAGAGAAACGGGGCAGAGGGAGCAGCAGGTGCGAGGAGCGAGCGCACTCAGCGGCGTGTGCGGAGCCAGTGTGCCCTGCCCGGGCCCCCGCCCTGCCTCGAGCACCTGTCCTGCCCCAGGTGCCCACCCCGAGTCCCCGCCCTGAGCCCCCACCCTGGGTGCCCACCCAAAGCCCCCGCCCCGAGCCCCCACCCCTTGCCGCCTCCCAGGGCCGCCCCCTGTTGCCAGGGCCTCCGTTCTGCACCCTCATTGGAATGCACCGTGAGAGTTCGGTTTTGTCAGCCTCTTTCCAGCTGCAGTGAAACCTCTGAGCCAAGGCGGGGTTCAGGGTGGCCGGTGGGCCGGGTCTGGCTGGCCCCAGCGGAGGCAGCGTGGGTGTGGGGACTAAGGCTTCGGGGAATTGGAAGGCAGCCAGGCCGGGCTGGAGCAGGGAAAGGCACAGAGGCTCAGGGTACAGGTGGGGGCCCTGGGGAGCAGGGCTGACGTCCCAGAGGCTGGAGTGGGACCCAATGGTGGGCGTGGAGGTGGGGAAGAGGGGTCAGGTGGGGGTGGGATGTGGGGGTGCGGCTGGGCCACCGAAGGACCTGAATGCTGAGCTTTGTGGTCTCGGCGTGACCCTGGGCAGAGGCTGCCCCCAGGGCCGGGCAGGGTGGTCGCTGGATTTGGGTGTAGGAGGTGTTGGTGGATGACCGTTGAGCTCAGGGTGCAGCCACCAGGCCAGAGGTGGGGTGCGAAAGGGAGTGGAGGGTGGGAGGTGCCGGCAGCGGGGCCCTGCCGAGGGGAGGGCATCCCCGAGAGGCTGGGTGCCTCCGGCTCGGGACTGCAGTGAGTGGGGGGTGCTGGCGTCCCCGGTGTTCCAGGGCCTGCACAATGCACACCAGCTGTGGCTGCAGAGAGCTTATTATGTGTGCAGTGGAGGTCCCCATCGGGGTTTTGGGGTGGAGCTGCCCAGAGGGTCCCCACCCCCACAATCAGAGGGAATGGACTGGATGGGGCAGTAGGGAAACTGAGGCCTCCATGGGCGGCATGGTAGCCAGGTCGCACATGATGCTGGGGGGTCCGGGCTTGTCCTCTGGCTCCAGGGGAGAGAGGGGCCCTGTGGGGGCCATTTGGCCATGTCCCCATGTCCCCACCAGCTTGGGGCTGCTTTGGCCCCAGAATGGCCCCGGGGCAGCCCCTCGCCTCCCACCCACCCTGGCCCCCGAGTGAGGTGGGGTGCAGAGCTGTCTGTCAGGACGTGGGCTCAGGAGTCAGTGGCCCAGCTTCACATCCCCACCCTGGCATCCTTGGTGGCCTGGGCTTGGGTCTTTGCTCCTGTGACGTCCTGTAGGCCTCAGTTTCCCCATCTGTGCAGGACGTCGCTGAGCCGACTGAAAAGATGTGTGGAGGGGCTCAGCACCCCCGGCACGGCCACCGGCCATGAGCTGCCCTCTCCGCTCTCCTGTCTGGGCTCCAGCAGGGGCCCCACCTGGAGTTTGGGCCCAGACCCCGAGGGGCAGGGGCACCTTGTGAGGTCTCCTGGTGGGTTGAGGAGGAAGGGGCCGGCAGCGGTTGGTTCCTATCCATGGCCCTCAGCATGACTGTGGGTGCCAGGAGCAGCCGTCCGGGTGGCAGCTCAGGAGCTGGTGGCACAGCTTCATGTCCCCACCCTGGCATCCTTGGTGGCCTGGGCTTGGGCCTCCTTGTCCTGCGGAGGAGCCTGGACCCCCACTTTGAGGTCAGGAATGTGGGGAGGGGCTGCTACCTGTGCCCACATGCCCTCCCCACCAGGCAGGACTGCATCCTGCTTGGACCCCCAACCGCTGGCCCTGGTACCCTCGAGGCTTCCTGCCCGCCCCCCTCAGTGCTCACCACTTGTAGAGGATGAGAAAGGGTGGTGGGGGGACCCCTCGAGTGACGGCGATCTCCACATCAGCCTTCGGGTGGCCCCAGGGGTCCTGGGGGGGGCGTGTTTCTTGCCTGCAGGCATCCTGGGGGGGGGTCCTCACCGCCTGCTTCTGTCTCCCCTCCCAGCGCGGACGGGGACTTCACGGTGACGCACCTGACGAAAGCCCACCTGTTCCACGACGGGCGGGTGCGCTGGGCGCCCCCGGCTATCTACAAGAGCTCCTGCAGCATCGACGTCACCTTCTTCCCCTTCGACCAGCAGAACTGCACCATGAAGTTTGGGTCCTGGACCTACGACAAGGCCCGGATCGACCTGGTGAGCCTGCAGGGCCACGTGGACCAGCTCGACTACTGGGAGAGCGGCGAGTGGGTGCTGGTGGCCGCCGTGGGCCGCTACAGCACCCGGAAGTACGCGTGCTGCGCCGAGGTCTACCCCGACATCACCTACTCGTTCGTCATCCGCCGCCTGCCCCTCTTCTACACCGTCAACCTGCTGGTGCCCTGCCTGCTCGTGTCCTGCCTCGCCGTGCTCGTCTTCTACCTGCCGTCCGACTGCGGCGAGAAGGTCACGCTCTGCATCTCGGTGCTGCTCTCGCTCACCGTCTTCCTGCTGCTCATCACCGAGATCATCCCGCCCACCTCGCTGGTAGTGCCGCTCGTCGGCGAGTACCTGCTCTTCACGCTGCTCTTCGTCACGCTCTCCATCGTCATCACCGTCTTCGTGCTCAACGTGCACCACCGCTCGCCGCGCACGCACCGCATGCCCGCCTGGGTGCGCCGGGCCTTCCTGGAGGCAGCGCCCCGTCTGCTGGGCATGCAGCGGCCGCCCGCGCCCCATGGCCACCGCTGCCGGCGCCTCGAGGCCGGGCCCCCGGGGACCCGCACCCTGCCACCCGCTGCCCACCCGGAGGGGCCGCTGCACAGCTCGCCCTCGGAGGCCCAGGGGTCCGGCCCCCCACCCTCGCCCCACAGCACCCAGACCCCAGGGCTCGCCCAGACCCGGTCCCTGAGCGCCCAGCAGGTGTCCGGTCCAGGCAGAGCCCAGGAGGGCAGCGTGCGGGGCCGGTCTCAGAGCGTCCAGTACTACGTCCCCCGAGATGACGCGTCCACCCAGGCCAGCGGACCCCTGGCCACACTCCTGTCTCCAGGCCGGCCCTCGCCATGCAGATGCCAGTGCAAGAAGGAGCCGGCAGCAGCGTCCCCGGATGCCGCGCTCAAAGCCCAAGGCGCCCGAGAGCCCCCGTGTCACCCGGCCCTGTCGCCGGCCCTGAGCCGGGCTGTGGAGGGCGTCCAGTACATCGCGGACCACCTGAGGGCCGAGGACGCGGACTTCTCGGTAAGTCCCTGCCCCGTGACTGCTCCAGCGGCGCTTCTGACCCGGGTGGATGCACCGTGCAGGTGACTGATCCGGAAGCCCAAGGCTCAGGGGCTGCTGGGCTGTGGGGAGCAGAGCGGGTTTCTCAGTGGCAGCCCCGGCCCTGAGCCTCCTTGGCTGAGCTGGGGCCAGAGACCCAGAGTGGGACGTGGATGGTGGATTGGGATGTCTCCCCATCAGGCTTCAGGGGAGCCTCCCAGGGCTGGCAGGGTGAGGGGCAGCTGCAGGCACCGTTTTCCAGGCTCGACACCCCACAAGGTCTGTCCCGGGGGTCACCTGGGGGGCTAGTACCAGCCACTGGGAATCTGCATCAGCTTTGAGGGTGCCCCTTGGAGTCTGCTTCCAGGGGAGCTCCTCCCTCAGGCTGCAGGGGTCCAGCAGCACCCCTCTTCATGGTGCTGGAGCCCCAGGCTCCTTCTAAACCAGGAAGAGCCTGGGATGCTCTTGGGGCTGGCGGAGGGGTGGCCTCAGGGGAGGGGAGGTGAGGGGCCCTGGGCGAGGAGTGGGTGGGAGCTGGGGGCTGGGGAAGGGGAGGGCTCTGGGGGTGGGCAGGGGAGGGGCGGGGCTGGGGGATCCTGGGGCCAGTGGGAGGGACTGAGGGAAGCCGAGGGGTGAGGCAGGCCGGGAGGGAGAAGGGAGCAGAACCGGGGCGTGGCCCTGTGCCTCCGGTCAGCCCCCCGTGGATTGTCCCCCGCTGGCAGGGCAGGGAGCCGGGAGGGAGCTGGGGAGACGGACAGTCCCACAGGCAAGCCTGGGAGCCCCGGGGCTGGTCCCACTCCTCGACGGCGCCCCCGGCCACCCCTCACTTGGCTTAGTCCTCACGATGGCCCCACGCGGCACCCAGGACCCCCCACCTGGGGACCCCCTCTCCACTGGCGCCGCCTCATGCTCTTGTCCCCTCCTCTTGGGCCTCTTCCCGTGTGGGTTCCCGAAAGGTGGGCAGAGGGTGGCTCGTGGCCAGGGCCAGCACCAGGAAGCCCGAGAAGTGAGCGGGCAATCCTCCTCGGCATCCTGAGGGGCTGGGAAGCCATCCTGAAGGTTTCTGGAGAGTTTCGGGGTCACCAAGCCCAGCTTGGAGGAGGCCAGCTCCGGTGCCCACTTGGCCATGAGCTCTCACTCATGACAAGGGAGCGGCTGAGAGCCAAGGAGGTGCGATGTGTGTCAGCCCCGGGACCCCTAGGCCTCCACAACCCCCCTCGGCCCCATGTCCCCTTGGCCCCGCAACCCCTCAGCCCCGTGCCCCTCGGCCCCCGCGTGCCCCTCTGTCCCCTGGCCCTCCTTGGCCCCTGCACATCTGGCCGCGGGGTCCGGTGCTGATGCTGATGCAGCACCAGGCTCTGGGGGCAAAGCCGACCTCGGGCGGCAGGAAGATTCCGGTCTGCCGCGTCTCCTCTCCGGATAGAGGGTGCGGGGTGCGGGGCCCGTCAGGGAAGCAAGGCCATGGGGGCCATGCCTCAGCTGCCCTGGGTCAGCGCCGCGGACCTGCTCGTTTAGAAGGGGCCCGGGTGGTCTCTGTAAATAACACATGTGGCGGTTTCGGCTTCCAACCGCGCGGACACCTGTGATCGCTTAAAAAGACCAGAGCAGAAGTGCGGAGCCGTGTTGCGCCCCCTCGCGCCCCACGCTGCAGGCCACCCCCGGCCCCGCTGTGGACCCAGGCAGCCACTCTCCCCCGTCTCTCCACGCAGACGGCCCGCCCAGGACGCCCACCCGCAGCCGGCCCCACGGGCTCTGATTAAATCTGGGGTTATTCGGGGCCCTTCGAGCAACTGGCACCTCAGCATGGGAGGGTCTCCAGGACAGGGCATCTCCACCCCAGCCTGGGACCGAACGCTGTGCCCCACCAAGCCCTGCCCTGTCTCAGGTGGGGCCAGAGCCCCTGCTCCTGGGGATCACCCGGGGGAGGTGACGGGTCGCCCGGCCTCGGCCCTGTGCTTCCCCACGGTGGCCCCGGCAGCAGCACGGGGAGGGAACCGGGGTGAGGTGGGGTGGCCTGGGCTTGGTCCCGCTCCATGTACAGACGTGTACCTGTGCCTGTGTCCAGCCTGGAAAGGGTCCTGCCCCTTCGGGGTAGACTGAGGGTGTCTGGGTCGCTGCAGGGAAGGCGTGAGGAGGTGGGGACCAGGCACAGCCTCCCCGTCTTGCTGTCACCACCTATCCCCCAGTCTTGCGCCATCTTGTCCCATACCCGTCTGTGGAGCCGCCTCCCCGGGCCCCCCTGCCCCTGACGGGACCCTGCTCGCGGAGCCCAGGGCTGTGCCGTGTTGCACGTGGCTCCGACCTCCAGGCTTCTCGGGACGGAGCTGAGACCCCACTGAGTGCCGCTGGCTGGAGGCAGCCTCTGGCCAGGAGGGGGGTCCTTCTGCCGCCCCTGTAGTTGGCCTGGGGCGGGGAGGACAGGAGCAGGGGACAGTCGCCCAAGGCCACCACTGCGGCATCGTGTGCCATGGGCCCAGGGCTGGGGCCCCTGCCGTCAGCATGCGACTGGCCCTCGCCCTGCGCCGCCAGGGGCTGGGGGCGTCCCCCCTCGGGGCCTCGCTTTCCCCATCTGCAAAGTGGGGGGGGCTCGATGGTCCCCACGTGTCCCCCCCACTTCAACAGACTGAGGGCACATCTCGACCCGGACACACTGGGACCCCGTCCCGGGACCCTGGCTCCTGAAGGGGCCGAGCCCCAGACAGAGCCCGTGTTGAGGCTCCACAGACCCCGCCAGGCCTGCCCTCCACCCGCCTCCCCCGGGAGCTCCGAGAGAGGCGCTGACTCCTCTGCGGCCAAACGCATTGCTCTGTGACCCTCCTCTCTGTCACCCAGTGCAGGTGGGTGGCAGGTGTGCCCCTGTGACTGGTGACCTTGGGGGACAAGGGCAGGAAGTGGAGGACCTGCTCCTTGCAGCTCCAGGTCCTAGAAGGTTCTCTGGCTGTCTGCGAGGCTCGAGGTCAGTGTGGCCAGGTGACCCTCATTGACCTTGAGGCCCGAGGACAGTGGGGCTGGTGACCCTGCTCTCTGTGTCTGCAGGTGAAGGAGGACTGGAAGTATGTGGCCATGGTCATTGACCGCATCTTCCTCTGGATCTTCGTCATTGTCTGCCTGCTGGGGACGGCCGGCCTCTTCCTGCCCCCCTGGCTGGCCGGCATGATCTAAGGACGGTCCGGGGAGCTGGGCGTGGTCACCACCGCAGGACATCGTGGCTCAAGTCTGGACTCCCGGCTCTGCAGGGTCACACCATCTGCTGAATTACCCCCCTCCATCTGCTGTATCTATTTAAATCAGCCTCCGGGTGCAGGAGCTGGTGCCGGCTCGGTGCCTGCCCAGGAGAGGGCAGCTGGGCTGGGGAAGGACAGCGGGCTGGCAAATGTCTGTTCTTATCTGCAAGGCAGCGCTCCGGGCTGGGTCTCATTAAAGTTTACCAGCACATGGTGTGGTGTCATCTTCCTGCCCAGTTGCTCTCGCAGCAGATGCCCAGGGGCTGTGCCAGCGGGCCCGAGGGGCTGTGAGGGTTTGTCCCCTTCCAGTCCCAAAATGCCCCTATGGGGCCCAGGGGGCCCGGGCATCTGAGTTGGGGGCCTGGACCCTCCCCCGGGGGCCTCAGCTTCTCCCAGGGCTTGGAGTGCCCTGCAAGGCCCCGAGATCTGTTCACTTTGACCCTGCAGAGGCAACACTTGAATCTAACTTGCCAGGAGCGGGTCTGGGCAGAGCCTTATTTCTGTCTGGGGAGAGTCAAGAGAGGCCTGAAGAATGGGAGTGGGGGGGCTGTGGATTTGGGGAGCCCTCGGGCTTTCGGCCCAGCCTCCCGGCCTCAGGCTCCCCCAATCCCCTTGACCACGGGACCAGCAGGGCCGCGGAGGCCTCCCGCGCCCCAGTGGGGGTCCAAGGTGTGGACATGGCCCCGGGGCTCAGTGTCAGCCACCCTCCCGGAGCCCCAGGCAGCCCCTCACTCTGGGCGGGACTCCTGGCTGTAAGTGGGGTGGGTGAGCGTGTGCTGCCCCAGCTCCCATGATTCCCCCAACCCTCAGTCTCCAAGTGCCTGGGGGAGGGGAGGGGGCGCAGGAGGATCCTCCTGGGGGAGGAAGGCTGCCTGGCTGGCAGCTACCAAGGGAGTGGGATTTCCCCCGAGGGCCGGTCCAAGTCCCGCCTCTCCGTAGGCCCCGCCCCCCAGTCAATCAGGGCGAGGCGGACCCAGTTCTGCGCCCCCGCCCACGTCAGTCAGGCCCCTCCCAGCCGGGCCGGGCCTCGGGCAGCTCCGATCCCGAGCCCTCGGGAGGATTAAAGGAAAACTTGACCCCAGTTCACGGCCGGGCACAGACTCTGGGTCCCTGGGGCGGCCGCGGCTGTAGTTCCACCTGCTGGTCCCGGGCAGCGGCGCTGGAGGGCGCAGGGGGCGCGGCCAGGGCTGTGGGCGCAGGGGGCGCGGTCTGTGGGCGCAGGGGGCGCGGCCAGGGGCTGTGGGCGCAGGGGGCGCGGGCTGTGGGCGCAGGGGGCGCGGCCGGGGCTGTGGGCGCAGGGGGCGCGGTCTGTGGGCGCAGGGGGCGCGGCCAGGGGCTGTGGGCGCAGGGGGCGCGGTCTGTGGGCGCAGGGGGCGCGGCCGGGGCTGTGGGCGCAGGGGGCGCGGGCTGTGGGCGCAGGGGGCGCGGCCGGGGCTGTGGGCGCAGGGGGCGCGGTCTGTGGGCGCAGGGGGCGCGGCCGGGGCTGTGGGCGCAGGGGGCGCGGTCTGTGGGCGCAGGGGGCGCGGCGGGGGCTGGACGGTGCAGGGGGCGCGGCGGGGGCTGGAGGGCTCCGCAGACCTCCTCTCCCCCTGCCCCAAGTGTGGGAGCCCCTGCGGGCAGACCCGTCTCCAAACCGGAACCCTTTGGCCGCCCCTCCCGGGGGGCACCTGTGAAAACGCCGACCTGAGTCGGAGGCCCGAACCCCGGCACCCGCCCCCAGCCCGCCCCGGGCCCGGAGCTCCTGGGAACTCGGGGAGCCCCAGGTGGGCGCGCTGGCGGGTGGACGGCCACCAGGCAGTGAAACGCCTGGTCCCGCGGCCGGGTGGAGCTGGCAGGCGGGCGCGGCAGCCACCGCGGTCTTTTCTGGGTCAGCGAAGGCGCGACAGCCGCGATGCGCAGCCGGGCAGCCCCCGCCCCTCCCGACCGCTTCGCTGTGGGTGGGCTCCTTTCCCTTGCGCATTTAAAAAAAATGTTTTTTCAGAAAAGCCACCCGAGAATAAATAAATAAATAAATAAATCACCCCTTCTTCCACCACGGCAAACTAACCATCACCTCTCTTTTGGCATATTTGCTTCCAGTGTTTTTTTTTGTTTTGTTTTGTTTTTTTTTAATTGGAGAAGTTGTAGGTTAACAGAAAAATCATGTGGAAAATCCAGAGTTCTGGTATACTCCCCTTGCATTGGTGTGGTACATTTAGTACAATTGATGAAAGAACATTATTAATTACAGTCCATGGTTTACGTTAGGGTTCACTGTGCTGCCAGTCCTAGTGGTACATACACAACCTAGTTTCCCCTTTTAACCACATGCACGTTAATTACGTTCGCAGCCTTGTGCTGCCACCACCACTAACCGTCCAGTGTTTTTTGTTTCTGACTCAGTGAGCTGTAATAAACGCTCCAGTAACCATGACCCCACCCGCTATCCAGGTGGCCGCCACCCAGAAAGGACCCCCCAGCCCCTCTGGGCAGCCCGTCCCGGCTGAGGCTCCTGACCGAGACCAGCGTTGCCTGTCATTGACCTTGGCGCACACGGTCACACAGCTTGTGCCTTTTTTGCCTCTCCCACTTAGTAAGATGTTGCTGGGGTTTATCCACACTGCTGCGGCGCCCGTTCATTCCCAACGCAGAGTGGTGTTCTGTTGTCCGGATGAGCTCTGTCACCGCCGTTTGGCACCACCCGGCATGGACGTGGGTCGTTTCCAGTTTTCCGTTGTGGTGAACCAAGCTGCTGAGGCCATGTGTGCACAGACCACGGTGTGAAGTAGGTGCTCCTTTCTCTTGGGTGAGCACCTAGCTGTGGGATTGCTGGGTCACTTATGTTTATATCTAACTGCCAAACAGTTTTCCAAAGTGTTGTCCAATTTTGCATTCCCACCAGAAACGTGTGAGATTTCCGATCCCTCCACAGGCCAAACTGCTCCTCGATAAATTAAGTTTCGTTGGCACACGCCACGCCCATTCCCGCGCACACGCAGCTATTTCAACACAGCAGCATTGCTGCGAGGTCTACACAGCAGGAAAGTGTTTACTCTCCAGCCCTTTACGGAAAGGCTTGCCTGGTCTACACTCACAGTACGTGTTCATATTTATGTATATCAATAACAAGAAATTTTAAGGAGCAACTTGCCTTCGCTACGTGCTCTCTGTGCTTGTTATTTTTTGTCATAGTCTCATCTACTTTAATCTATGCACTGTCTGCAACACGTGAAATTGATTTCTTGACACACAGTTTGAAGGACTTTGCTTAGGATTTTACACCTCGGAGAGGATAGCTCAGGCAAGGGGCCTGTGTTCAGTTTAGGAGATAATGCCAAGCGCTTTCACGTGGCTGTACCGGCTTATGCTCCTGTCGTCAGTATATAGAAGTTTCCGCGGCTCCAGATCCTGGCTGACCTTTCTTGGTATTTGCCAACCTCGCTGGGCTTGGATCTTCAGCTGCACAGCTCGATGCGCTTGCTCTCACGAAGCGAGCACCCCCGAGCCCCTCCTGCCCGTCCAGTCCCTGCCCGCCCCAGGACGTAGCCCAGCCCTGTCGATCACCCCGTGCCCCACCTCACCGATGGAAGTACAGGCTTCCCTTGAGTCCTCATCTGCCACGTGCAGCTGTGGTTTGTTGCACTGCTCGGTAGGGTTCCGCTGTGCGGCTGCACCGTGACTCACGTATCCGCTTTCCTGGTGATGGCCGTGTGCGGTCGCAGTTGATTCGTCTGGGGGGGGGGTGGCGGCCGGTTGCTAAATCCTAGGCTCTCAGGATTGCTTGGAGGGTACCGGCGGCGGGGGCTCTTTCCTGGAGGAGAGGGCGAGGCGGGGGACTTGGCCAGGTCCCCGGCGGGGTGGCGTGCAAAGTATGGAGGGCGGCGAGAAAGGAACAGGCGGGACACGTTTCTTTTTAGGGTGAAGAAACCAAGAGAGTTTATTAGGGGAGAGTACAAGCTTATATCGGGCGTTTAGAGGGCGGGGTAGCTGTAGAGGTTAAAGGCTTGGATTGCTTCTGAGAGGGCGTGGAGGTTGATTGAAAAGGGGCGAGAGTTGCTCCGGTAACGGTGTCTAGCAACAATGTATGCGCACTGGTGGTAATGGGAGTTGCACTGGCAACGGGGAGTGTCCGGGCAAGATAAGGGGGTGGGGAAAAGGCGGTTCCCTCCGGCAAGCCTCCCCTAACAGTGTTATTTTGGGTGAGGAAACGGGGCCTGCCTCCGGCCTCACTTTCCCAGGCCCGGGGGGCTGCGGAGGGCGCTGTCGCCCGTGCCCACCACCCTCCCCAGGGGCTGATCAGGTCCCCCAGCCCAGGCCCGCCAAGTTGAAGCACGTGATCAGTGTCCCGCAGCCGTGTGGCTTGTTTGCAGCTCGGGGTGGTGACGTGTGATGCTGCTGTGTAACATTTTGGTGCACGTCCATGTTTCTCTTGCTTACAGCTTGTTCGGTCGTAGGAAGTGCAGACACTCAGCTCCACGAGTCCCGTGACCAGTTTGCCAACATGGTTGTATCGACTTGGTGAGGGGCTGGGTGCTCCCCCCACACCATCGTCCCTTCATTCTTGCCGGTCCAGCGGGAATGCAGTTGTGTCTCTCTGCAGCTGAAGTCGCGTTTCTCTACCTAGTGATGAGTTTGGGTTTCTTATAAGCTATTCATGTTTCTTCTGTAAAATGCCTATTCATGTCTTGTCAAATTTTCCAATCTTTGTTATTGATTTCTAATTTAATTCCATTGTATTTGGAGAAATATTCTGCTTGGTTTCAATCCCTTAAAACTTGTGACACTTGTGCTTAGGCCCAGCACATGCGTTACACACGTTCTACCCGTGTTTCCACAGAAGAAACTTGATCTAGGCAGCTACGCTTGAAGGTTCTACATCCTGTTTTTATCCTCCTGATGGTTACTTAAGACCGACATCTATGTTTTTATCAAGAGATTAATTAACTGATTAAAAAAAAGAAGCTTCTGTCGTGCCTCCCCCTCCCAGGCAAGACAAGGCACAGAGCAGCCGCCCTGGAATAATCTAGACCCTCGGGTCTCAACTGCTGCATGATTCGTATGGGGCGAATCTGGTGCAAGTTCTGATTATTTCCCTCTTGGTGGAGAACTTCTGGTGGATCTGGTGTGATACGCTCCAAGGCTAGGTGGGCTTCAGAGTACGTTTGCGTCCCCCTCATTTAAGCGATAGTTGAACTGCATATAAAATTTGAGTGTTTTCCTCCCAGAATGTCGAGGCCATCATCCTACCCTCTCCTGGTCAGCCCGGGAGACACCCTTCTGTGGTTTGGCTGCGTGTTTTCCTCTGGGAAGCCTTTTTAGAATTTTCCTGTTGCCTTGGTCAGTCTAAGTGCATATTCTAAAAATCGATCCCCCCTGGCAGTTGGCCCTTTTAACCTGCGACCCTAAATCCTTCTCCATCTCTCAAATTTTCATTCCCACCCTCCACTTGCCACTCTTTCTTGCCTCTTGGAACCCCCATTATATGGGTGCTAACAATTGAAACCGCTTTAATTCCATTCCGCGAGACCCCTGGGAGACTTCCGAGACCTGAGTTTATAGGTCACAAGTGCTCTCAGCTGTGTTCGGTTTTTACTTATTCTTTTTTCTCCTCTTGTGTTATCCACATGCAGTATTTCCAGTTGACTTTTCTTTATGCCTGTTTCATAATCCTTGTTTCATGCTGTTGATCTGCTCCCCTGCCTCTTCGAAAATATGGTGATAATTTTAAATTAACAACCAAGGAGAACACAGATTCTTCTGGACCTGGTGTGGGCGTCTGGTTTGTCTCCCCTGGAGTCTCTGCTCCTCGATGTCTCATTTCCCCAAATCTGGATGATGGTGCTGTGTGCGTGTGAGTACACGTGTGTGTACATGGGAGTGTGTGCTATGTGCACATGAATGCACAAGTATGTTTACATGTGTGTGCTGTGGACGCACGAGTGCACTGTGCATGAGTGTGCACTGTATGCACTGAGTGCATGCATGTATGTACGTGTGAGTCTGTGCATGTACAGGTGGATGTGCTGTGTGCATGTGAACATGTGTGCTGTGTATGTGTGAGTGCACGTGTGTGTGTGAGTGCATGCATGTGTGTGTGCCATGTGCATGTGAGCGCACACTCATGTACGTGTGTGCTGTGTATGTGAGTGCATGCCTGTGTATGTGTGTGCTGTGTGTGTGTGAGTGCATGCATGTGTGAGTGCATGCACGTGTGTGTGCTGTGTGTGAGTGCATGCATGTGTGTGCTGTGTGCATGTGAGTGAACACTCGTGTACGTGTGTGTGTGCACATGTGCTCGTGCATGTATGTGTGCACAGAGATCTGGGGGGGGATAGTTAGTTGTCACGTAGCAGCTCTTTGTGGCCTGCTCTGTCTCTCTCCCCATCTCTCCCCTTCTCTCCCTCTCCCTCCGTCTTACTTGCACACACACACACACACTCACCCAGGACTGAGCCGCCGTCTGTGTCCTCCAGGGGTTCTCTCGGCTCCTCTGTGGGATCCTCAGATGTGTCAGCCTCCCTCTCCTTTCTTTGGCCTCTCCAAGGTGCCGCTTAGGTGTCAGGGCCAGGAGCCTCATTGGGTCACCATTTCCGCGGGAGTCTTTCTTGGGGACACTTCTAGAAATTTGTATTTGTAGACAATTTAATCTGGATCTACAGATTTGTTGGCATGACATGGCCCTTAGTTCCCTGTGGCTTTAAGCTTCTCTGCCCTGTCTGGGCCTTTCCTCTTTCCGTCCCTGACATCATCTGTGCCCACCCCCCTTTCTGAGACCACCTGACAGACGTTTGTCTCTGTGCTTTGGCAGGCGTGGGTAACTGCCTCCCAACATCCTTTCCATTTCCTGCCCAGGCAGAGCCTCTGAATTTTATCTGGACCACGGCTGCCCAGGAAAGACCACCCTTCCCACCCTGCAGCTGGGCCCGGCTGCATGGCTGATTTCTGGCCAAGGGGATGCCGGCCCAATGTGCAGAGCCTCTTGCAGGAAACACCAGTCAAGGCCCAAGGCCAGCCCTTCTCCCGCCTTCTTCCCCTGCCTGTTGGCCGGCACCGAGCCGCCTCCTGGACCCCAGGGGGACACTGCGTGTGGAGGCTTCTGGCCCCGGACGGGGAGGCTGCACCTCGGCCGCCAGCCCCTCTTCCACTGTGCAACTGAGAGGCACAGACCCCCGTCTTGTTCAAGCCACTCTATCCTGAGCCTGTGGCTTGAAGCCACGTCCAGCCCTGAACCGTGCACCCAATGTTTTGTTTGGAGTTGCAGGGTTGGTCATTAGACACAGGCAGTCTCTGCAAGGGGGGCCTGTGATAACACTGTGTTAGTTAAAATGAAGGCTTCCCAGCTGCCACAACCCCTGCCCCTTCCCCACGGGGACGTGATTTCTGGAGCAGCGGCAACCACTTGGTGACCAAGCAGAACGACCTGTGTGCCTGCACGTCTCCATCACGGCCCTCGAGACTTTCTACAGGAGGGGAAATGTCTCCTGGACGTGCTGCTGTGGTCAAGTTGTAAATAAATCAGTCACACATAGCCCTGAGAAATACACACTCCTGATGGGCTTATGTTCTACTATTCATCAATTCTTGGGTTGAAGATTTTCCTACTAATGGCATCTAAGGCTACAGATTGCCTCTGGGTACCACGTGGGCTGTGCCCAGAGGTGTTGTCGTATTGTCATTCTGCTCCACATGTGTCACCCTTTTGATTTGTCTCATAACGCCCAGACTATTGTGATGTGTGTCTGTTGGCATCTGAATGCGTGCTTGAACGCGTTTTGTTATCCTCTTTCTTTTTTTAGTTGTGATCACTGCATTGATTTGGAACAACTTTGATTCTGCAGAATTTGGAAGTTTCTTTGTGGACTAATTCACAGTCATTTTGGGCAGCTGTTCCACGCGTGTGAGAAGAATGCTTTCTCCACCGGGCCTGGAGTCCATGCTTGTCACGTGCGTGTGCACATCTGCTCTGTGGCCTGGCTGTTTGGGTGTCTCCCTGGGGAGCATGTGAACCCTCCCGCTGCGGGCTCTTCCCCGTCACCTGCCTCTGGGTGTGTGTGCACAGATGTGTACCACGGCTCCCAGTGCCTTGAGTGTGTGCACGTGTGCCATGGCTCCCGGTGCCCTTCAGCGTGAGTGCACACGCATATGTGTGTGTGCCGTGGCTCCATGGTCCCCAGTGCCGAGTGTGGGTGTGCGTGCGCGCGTGTGTGTGTGTGCCGCAGCTCCATGCCCTGGGCCTTGGCAGGTGACGGACGGCAGTGAGTGCCGCTGGCCCCGTGGTTCTGTCTGAGATGGGAGTGAGCCGCGGGCGCGTCACTGGGAGGAGGCGCTGCAGGCGGTGGTGGCAGTGGTGGCAGTGGTGGCGGGATCTGCCTGCCGGACCGTCCCTCCCCGCTGCCCTCTAGGCGCTGCCTCCACCTCCCGCCCTGGCCCACGCTGGCCCCGCCTCCACCAGCTGGACGCACCCGCATGGCTCAGCCCTGAGGCCTCCCCGGGACCCCTGCCCTGCCCGCTCAGACCTGCTGCTAGTCTTGGGTGCTGCCCTCTGGATGCCGGGCCCTGCCCACCCTGGAGCCGAGCCCCCTCCCCAAGGCCGAGCCCTGCCTGCACCCCTCTCTGAGCCAGCTGCAGCGGGTGCTCAGGGGCCTCCGTGGGGCTGGAGCTGCCAGGGCCTGCTCCTCCTGACATGCCGGGCAGCCTTGGGGACAGGGGCACGGGTGCAGGGACACCAACCTGCGAGGCTGGGGGGCTCCTGGCAGCCCCTGACCCGGGTGTCAGGCCGGCCGCACCCCACGTCCCTCTTCTCCGAGGGTCTGGGCTGAACGTGCCCAGGCGTTGCTGCAGGGACCACACGGCAGGAGTCGGTGTTTGCGGAGAAGCTGAGGCTCTGTGGGGTTGGGGCCGTTGTGGCATCTGGGGGTGAGGTGGGTCTCCAGGTCCTCAGGGAGGGGCCTCCTGAGGGGCAGGGCCGGGGTCATGGAGCCTCAGTTCACCCACCTGCTCTGGGTGGGACAGCAGAAACAGGGACAGGGAAGGGTGGGTGCAGCCCTGGCCACGCACCCCAAGGTGCAGCCTGAGCCCCACAAGCTGCCCTCCGCGTGTGCAGGGTCACGGTGCGCAGCAGGGACGCGGGTGCTGGGCCGGCGCCCTCAGGAAGCTCCAGGCAGCAGCTTCTGCTAAAATGCCGGGGCCGGGCCGGGCACGGAAGGCATCCCCGGGGAGCCCGCCTCTGCAGCCGGCTGCTCCTCCCGTGGCGCCCCGTGTGCCCCTCGGCTCCAGACTCAGTTCTGCTGCCAGCAGCCAAGGCTCCAGGGTCTGCCCAGGGTGAGGGGGCCACGGCCAGCTGCAGAGGGTGGGGTCCCGAAGAACCTGGGGCCAAGGACCCGTCCCTGAGCTGCCCGAGCACCACAAGTGCGTGGCCTCTGCTGTCTTGATTGATCTGTGACATGAAATCCGAGTTCTCTACGGCGTTCACATTTTAACCCAGAAAGCACCCGTGATCCATATCTGAGGACAACTGCAAGGGTGCTGGAGACGAGGGGGCGATAAAGCTGGGCTCGCTGTCGCCCCGGCCACCCAGCGTGGCCCCCCAAGTCCGCCCGTCCCCTCGGTCACACCGCGGCTCCCTCCACAGCCGCTCAGCACGAGGCCATGAGTCGGTGACCGGGCGTCCTCCGTGAAGGGCGCTGTCCCCGGTGCCTGCCGTCCCCAAGGCCTGCGCCTCTTGCTGCAGCGTCTGGCGGTGCCCTGTGGTGCCGTCGTCGCCGTCGGGTCAGGACGCCTTACGTCACTCGGCACGTCCCTCACCTGTTGTTATTCTGGGCGTTTGTCCTACAAACCTGCTTCCAGTCCCGCTGGTTGTGGCCGGAGCACGGGGCCGACGGTGCTTCTCGGGAGCTGGAGGCACTTCCGGGACCCTGGGGACCCCCCTCCAGCTCTGAGTTCTGTCCACGCCGACTCAGCTTCTGGAACGGTTGAGCTCCCCCTCCACGGCCGGCTTTGCTTCCCACGGATCGGGCCGCCTGGCTGGGTGTGCCGGTTTGGATGTACTGTGTCCCCCAAAGCTCCATGTTCTTTGATGCAGTCTTGTGGGGGCAGACGTATTCGTGATGATTAGATTGGAATCCTATGAGTGTCTCCATGGAGATGTGACTCAATCAACTGTGAGTGAAACGTTTGATTGGATAATTTCCATGGAGATGTAGAACCTGCCCATTCAGGGTGGGTGTTAATTGGATCACAGGAGTCGTATAAAGGGGTTCACAGACAGAAGGACTCAGAGCAACTGAGAGTGGCATTTTGAAGAGGAGCTGCAGCTAAGAGAGGACAAAGTGCCTCAAGAGCAACATTTTGGAGAGCGCCATTTTGAAATGTAACCTGGGAGCAAGCAGATGTCAGCCATGTGCCTTCCCAGCTAACAGAGGTTTTCCGGACGCCATTGGCCATCCTCCAGTGAAGGTACCTGATTGCTGATGTGTTACCTTGGACACTTTATGGCCTTAAGACTGTAACTGTGCAACCAAATAGCCCCCTTTATAAAAGCTGATCCATTTCTGGTGTTTTGCATGACGGGCAGCTTTAGCAAACCGGAACACTGGGTGTGTGTGCACGTTTGTGCCTGTTCTCTTGGGCGATTGTTCCTTTTGAGTGAGGACAAAAAGCTGAGGGAGCACCCTGGGGAGGCTGGTGGGTGTGCCAGGGAGGGGAGGGGGATGGCCCAGGGGACTCGAAGCAACAGAACATTTTATTCTCTCAGTCTGAAGCTCCCTCAGGGCCCGGGCAGCGTCCCCTGCCTCCTCCAGCTCCGGGCCCTCCCTGCAGCCCCTGCGCCTTCTGGGTGCTGCTCCCCGAGTGCCGGTCTCTTCCCCCTCCCAGGGACCCACTCATCAAGGGTGGCCTCACCTGCACCTGCGCACACCTGCTAGGACGCCGTTTCCAGGGAAGGTCCCATCCGCATCATCCACCCACTGAGGCCCCCTCAAGCCTCCCACCGAGCCTGCCCCTGTCGGGGTCCCAGCTGCCACCTCATCTTCCACGACCCTCGGGACACGTGTCGGGACACAACAACAGAAGCCACCTCTTGGCTGGCTTCTCGCACCCCTCACTCCCCTCTTCCCATGGCCCTGCCCTGTGGCCTCCAAATGATGGGGTGCCTCAGACCCAGTTCCTGGGACCCCCTGCCCACCTTCACTCCCCAGGTGGGGCCGGCCCGTGGTGTCACCTCAGCCTCTGCGATGGAGACACTCATGCTGCCCCCCGAGCCCCGGCCCCAGTCTGTCTGGTTGCTCCCTTCCCAGCCTGGCTACCCAGGGGCACCACCCAGGCCCCTGCCCCCGGTCGAGCCCCCCCCCATCTCCTCCAACAGCTCAGCCCGGGCTCAGGCCACGATGACGGTGCCTGCTCCCTGCCAGGGGTCCGACCAGAACTACCCGGCTCTGCTGGCTCCCACCACCTCCTGGCCCCAGTGGTCTCACCCACAGGCCAGCCGGACGGGTCACCTAAGACACACGGGTCCCGTCCGTTCCCTGCTCGGAACCCCCTCCCCGGGGGCTTCTGGTGCTCTTGGGAGACAGGGCCGACGTCCCCCCCTGGCACCCACCCTGAGGCTGCCACACTGACCCTTGTGCCCCCCACTCTGTGCTGGGCACCCCTGTCCTGGCTCTGGCCCCCCTGCCGTTCTGGGGTCGCCGAGCGCGGCCCTGCCCCACAGCCTTCGCACCCACTGAGCCCGCGGCCCGGAAGCTCTTCCTTCCCTGCAGCCTTCGCACGCTCCCTCCTCGCTGTCACCCAAAAGCCCCCGCTGCCACCGCACCTAACGGGGTCCCCACAGCTTTCTTCACGGAGTCTGTACCAGCCACCCCCTCAGCACTGCACCGACCCAGCCACCGGCCTGGCAGGGTCTCGGGTGTGTGGATGGGGACGGCCGGGGTGCTCGCTGTGGGGTGGCCGGTCAGAGGGAGGAGGGGGCTGAGGGGGTTGGCTGGGCAAGGAGTGACAGATCCCTGGGGCCCCAACATGAAGGTGAGCCTGACATCAGGACTTTGGAGCTGCTGCAGGCCACCCGGGAGCACAGGACCTCTGGCCCGAGGTGGGCCGCCCCGACTCCGGAGCCCACCCCACCCTGGGGGTCCGAGGCTGAGGAGTGCCGGCGTGGGGTTGGCCGGGGGCTGGGGGTGCTGCCCACAGGGGCAGCAGGACAGAGGGGCAGCAGGAGGCTGAGGGCCAGAGGGAACTGGGGGCCAGCAGGTGAGATGCAGTCACAGGTGGGGTCAGGCCCAGGTACTCGGTTCTCCTGAGGGACGGGGCTCTCTGCCCCAAGGGCCTCTCCCAGCAGGGGAACCTGGAACCCGGGGGCCCCAGATGGGGGTGGGGGTGGCCGGGATGCCCCCTGCCCTCCTCACTGCAGAAGCACCCACCTCGCTTTGGTGAGGGATCGGGTTTATCTTAACTTGGAAACGGTACAGAGGAGGGTTTTCCAGCGTCTGACCCTCCCTCCAGCCACCCTCTCCCTCCTCCTTCTGCCCCTTGGGGCTTCTTTCCAGGGTTCTTGACACGCGTCTGCTCTTGGGGTCCGGGGATCCAGCCAGGGAGGGTGCAGGCAGCAGGCGCCTGTGCAGTCTTAACCGGGGCAGCCCCGGGCAGCTCCTACAGGAGAGAAGGACGCACGGGTCCGGCAGGGGCTGCGGACAGCTGGACGGAGCTCAGACACCCAGGCCCGGCCCCCACCCGGCGATACCCCTCAGGCCACCCTCCCCTGCTGGGCATCTACAGCTGGCCTGTGGGTCACTGGACAAGGCCCCTCTGGTCAGTCCCCGGGCCTGGCCTGGGACACGGCCACCAGCACCCACCCCCTCTGCGCCCGGCTCCTGCCTGCTCTGCCCCCACCCACCACTCAGGGGCCCTCGGTGCTCCCACCACAGGCCCCGCCCCCCATGGCCTGCCTGGCTGCTACTCCCCTCTGCTCTGCGCGCCCAGGGCGCCCACCTGTGCCGCCCTCCCCTCGTTCCTCCACCCCCAGGGTCTGCGCGTGCGTGGGCGGTGGGAGCACCGCGGGGGCGGGGCGGGGATCATTGGGAGCGCGCCCCCGACCCGCCGCCTCGCGCACACTCCCGGGGTCCCGTGGCCCCCAGGCTCACCCACACTCCTGCTGCGCCCCTAGGTCCGGACTCCGGGGCCTCTGCCCGAAGCCGGCCCTGCCCGCGCGCTAACCAGGCTGGCTCCGCGGGAGCCGCTCACCCCGTCATCGGCTGGTTCCCGCTCCCTGCGCCTGGCGTTTCTGCGGCCCATCCCCTCCCGACGGGCTCCCGCACCCACCTGCAAGGTGCCAGCGCGCCCTCCCTCCCGCGCCTACCGCCAGGCCGCACCCCCCGAGCCCCCGCCCTGCGGCCGCCCCACCCGCCTCCGCGCCCCCAGCCCTCTCCCCGCGAGCCTCTGCTTCTCCTGCCGACGGTCTCCTGTGGAACACGAGGACCCGCTGCTCCAGGGGCTTCTGCTGAGCCCACGCGCGCCCGCGGCCCCAACTCCCGCCGCCCTCTCGCGCGCCTGCGCGCCACCGACACCCTGCGCCAACCCAGGCTCCCCAAACTCTGCTCCCGGCGCGCGCCTCCCACAAGCGGCACTGCGCCCGCGCCGGCTGCCAGGGCTCCCCGTGCCCCTCCGGCACCCGCCAGCCCTGACCCTGACGCTGACCCCGACCCTGACCCCGCTCTGGCCCTCTGCCAGTGTCCATCCCCCCCACTCTAGCCCAGCCTCAATGGACTCCCTGGAGGCCCCGGCTCCCACCTTCCCCTGCCCTGAGGGGAGCCCCCCAGCATTGCTGTGTGGTGCGAGGTCCGACGACAGGGTGCTCCAGGCCTCCACCTTCTTGGCCCCCAGGCCCTCCCTGGGGCTCTTGGGCTCCTTGGTGCCCACCTGCCATGGCCTCTCTGCAGCCCCAGCTCCCCCCACGAGACACTGGCCCCTGGCTCTCCTGCAGCCTGCATCCAGCGCCTGCTGCTTGGCCCTGCCTGGCCATTGACCGCCCCCCGGCTGTCCCTGCCCCCCCACCACCCCTGGACAGCACGATCCCCCACCGGTGTGCCACAGCTTGGGGTTGGAGGGATTATCACAGCATCTGCAGCCTCCACGTGCTCCTGGCATCCCAGCTGCCCCTCGGGGTCCCTCCCTGGCATGTACCCACCCCCCCGCAGCCCCCGGCCAGGTACTCACCTGTCCTCCTCGGAGATCCTGGAGCCTCGTTCCCCTGTGGCCCAGGGCTGCCCAGCTGACTCAGGACCCCAGGCTCACCTGGGAGGATGGAGAGACAGCACTCTGGGAGAGGGTGTGTTGAGAGCCGAGGGGCGCAAGTGTCAGAGGCGAAGTGGGTGCTTGAGCCCCAGGGCCTGGGGCAGTGGGTCCGGCCCTCAGGCTGAGGCTGAAAGCTCGAGGGGCAGGGCACTTAGGGTCCCTGAGACCCAAGCAGGCAGCCAGCCATGGCTCAGTAGCTGTGTTTATCGTGAGGTTAGGGGGTGACATGACAGCACCTGCCAGCCTTGTCTACATGGCTGGATGCAAAAGGGCGAGTGGGTCCCACGTGAGTGAGTCTTTTGGTCCAGTGACCCACCCCTTAACTGGTGGACTGTGACTCAGCTGCAGCAGACAGCCCCCCGCCTGGGGCAGGGGATCCCCACAAGACTGGGCCCTGTCTCCTGCAGATGCACACCCATGGGACAGGGCCACCGTGGGCTCAGAGCAAGGGCTCCCCCAGCCCCGAGCGGCTGTGTCCCGACCACCAGGAGAGCAGCCGCTGGCCGTGCAGCTCTGTGTCCTCGCCCGGCTGATCGGCAACCACCCTTCCCCACGGCCACCCCATCTCCAGCTCCGTGGCTCCCAGTCAGCCTCTCCGTTCTGCTCAGCGTCCCATCTGCGGCCTCACAGCCCGTCAGACAGACAGACAGACGCCTGACAAGGTCAAATTGACAGATCTGCTGCCAGGATCCCTGGCATGAAGGGGGTGGAGGAGCGTTCAGGGGAGAGAGACCGAGGGCTGGAAGTGGAGAGAGTAGGCAGGGAAGGCATGTCTGCTCCTGGGGTCCCTGCCCCCCAGTGGCCCTGGGCAGGGGGGGACAGCTTGTGCTTCCTGGGAGTTTGGGGAAGGGGCTGCTTTGGGGACTGGGGAGGCCAGAGAACTGTGCGAGTCTTCGGCCTCGAGGCCCCCTTTGCCCGCCCAGACCCCCCTAGTGCTGGGGGAACCAACAGCTGGGGCAGGGGTGCGTCTCCTTTGGGGCTGCCCTGTCCCCGCTGAGGCTGGGGCTGGGGGTGGTCCCACATCCCCCCAGATCTGCTCCATGACGGGGAGAGCCTGGTACCTCTGTCCTCAGGGCTGTGTGCTCCAGGGGTCTCTGGGGGCCCAGGCCTGCCAGGCCTCCCCTTCCCCTCCAGGATGGGCATCGGGGGCCTGGCGTTCTCACGGGTGAATGACTCGAACCTTAACACGTGAGCTGGGGGAGAGGACGTGTCTGAGTCTCAGGGCAAGAGGGGGTGCTGGGTCCCCAGCTCAGCCCAGGGCTGTGTGGGCCCCACAAATCCCCTCACAAGATGGCAGGGGTGGCCCGGGTACTGCGGGGGCTCCTCCCCGACAGGCAGGGTCCTGGCTGGGGCACTCACCCTGAACCACGGCCTCGCAGGCCTGGCTCACCAGCTGGTAGACGGCGGCCAGGGACGGCAGCTCGCCCTGGAAGGGGAGACACGGTGGCTCGGGTCCTGGGGCCATGGCTCCGCCGGCTTGGGGACTGTGCAGTGGGCGGCGCCTCCCCCAGGATGTCCCCCAGGGCTGGGCCGGGGACCCCAGACACCAGGGCCTCACTCACCTTCTCTCCTCTCTCCCCTCTTGGCCCAGGCAGCCCCTGAGCCAGGAGGAAAAGGAGGAAAAGCTCAGCGGGCACATAACCCAGGGATGCCTTCCAGCAGCCCCCAGAGCCTGGCCAGTGCGGCTCTCCCCTGGGTGCAGTGACGGCCTCATGCCAGGCCCTGGGACCCGGGCCATCCCCTTTTCCTGACCGGCAGGCACATCTAGCAGGAGGGAAACAGGGCACCTCAGCCCCCGGGCCAAAGCCCCAGGCCCGAACTCCCACATCCCAGGAGGCCGCACACTTCCCTGGCCCCAGAGCTCGCCAAGGAGAGGCTGGGCCCCGCGGGAGCCGTCCCGGGGGCTGGAGCTTGGAGGGTTTCACGCCGGTGTGTGTGTGTGTGTGTGTGTGTGTGTGTGTGTGTGTGGAGGTCCCTAACAGCTGGAACACTGCCCTGAGGACAGACCCGCCCCACAGCCCGGAGCCAGGCACCCCAGGCCCCAGAAGTCAGCTGGCCTCTGCTGGGGGCTGCCTTGCCTCTCCTCCAGCTCCACTGGGAACCTGGAGCCTGGGGGACCCCACGGAGTTGCTGAACCCCCATCCCTTGCTTGGAGCCAAGATGGGTCTCCTGGGTCTGCCTTCCCCCACCCTGATTCCCCCCACAGGGTGCCCACCCCGCCACCCCCGCCGGCTCTGCTCCGAGCAGGCCCCAACTCCAGGCCCCAGTGCTGGCCTCCCACGGAGAGGATGTGCCCATGCACCCCTATTCCTGCCGCGCATACGGCTGTGGGCACGGGAGGGGACTTACCGTGGGTCCCACGGCCCCTGGGGGCCCTCGCTCCCCGCTGGTTCCCTTGTTCCTCGCCATGCCCTGAAAAGCACAGACGTCAGCATCGGCTGCAGCCCCCATGCCCTTCGGCCCTGACTCCCCCTGGACAGCCGTGCTCACCACCCCCCACAGCCCTCGGCCACCTGCACCCCCCTCTGCCCTGACTCTCCTCCACCCGAGCCCACCCCTCCCCCGGGCAAACACCAGCACTGGTGGCCTCAGGGCTGCCCTTTGATGTCCTTTAGCTGCCCCCAGTGTGCTCAGAGGCAAAGAGGAGAGCAGGGCCTGGGGCCGTGACCCCTTCACCCCGACCCGCAGCCTCCAGGCCCTCTCCTGCCCTCAGAACTGGGGAGCAGGCTGACTGGGGCAACGAGGACCCTGGCCAGGGCAGCCCCTACAGTGCCCCTGGGCACGGGACAGATGACCCAGTGCTTCTGCGCCCTGCAGAGCCCTGCAGAAGGTTCTGGAGCAGGGAAGACACACAGCCGGGACTGCTGGGAGGGGCTGCAGGGGCTGCGAGCCGGGGCGGCTGATCATGGGGGATGTGCCCTGTCCTCTCTGAGACCAGCCCCCACCCAGCTCAAGGGCACCTGTGGGGCTGGGGACAGGTGAGGGCAGGGGCTACGGGGAGCAGCCACCTACCCTGGGGCCACGGGGTCCGGGCAGGCCAGCGGTCCCCTCCAGTCCTCTCAGTCCCTGGAGGGCAAAGGGGGGATGCGTCGGGGCTCCCCTGGTGCACGCCCCACCCCTGTGAGCCCCCGTGAGCTGCAACCAGACCCTGAGTGGCCGCGTGCGCCCCCCTCCCGGGCAGGCAGGAAGGGTGAGAGGCCGAGGAGAAGGGGCCCCCAGCCCCACGGCCACGGCCACTGTCTCCCAGA
The DNA here is from genome assembly GCF_015220235.1 of Choloepus didactylus. Taxonomy (NCBI): domain Eukaryota; kingdom Metazoa; phylum Chordata; class Mammalia; order Pilosa; family Megalonychidae; genus Choloepus; species Choloepus didactylus. The sequence continues at coordinate 65,606,521 of NC_051325.1, read as the reverse complement.
GTCTATCCTGGGCCGGCTTCTCTGCCACCCCCACGGAACCTTCCGGGCCCAGAGCAGGTACCTTTGGCCCCTGGAGGCCGACTCTCCCGGGGGTGCCCTGCTCCCCAGGCTGGCCCTGAAGGAGAAGGGAGGTGGCCGCCAGGCCGGGCCCAGGTCAGAGCCCGGAGGAGGCGCCCCCAGCAAAGGGCACTGCTCCAGCTCGCCCACCCTGGCCACCTGCTACCTGCAAGCCCGGGGGTCCGTGGTCCCCCTTCTCTCCTTTCAGCCCGGGTGGTCCCTGGGGGGGAGGGGGAGAGATGAACTCAGCAGCAAGGAGGCAGAGACGGGGGCAAGGAGGGTCAGGGAGCAGGTGACACCCACCACAGGCCCCCGGATGGTGCGGCCCTGGGTCCCTGGTGACCCTTGCTGACCTCCAGGACCCTCGGGTCCCATCTGTCTGGGTGGCCCAGGCTCTCCCTGCAGACACAGGATGGGAGGGGCTGAGAGGCCACGTGGCCGCCCCACCGTCCCTGCCCTGGGGCAGCTTGTCTCCTGCTCCGTTGCCCCCCGGACCTTGTCCGCGCGTCCTCCCCAGCCCTCGGCCACCACGGCCCTCTGAGCGCCTGGAGGAAGGAGAGGGCCCTGCTAGCGAGACGCCCCCCCCTTGGCCTCTGCACCTTCGCTGGCCTGAGCCATTGGGATCGAGCCCCCCCGCAGAGAGGGGCCCGTGTTCCGCAGCCTGGGATGGCGCCGAGAGCCCCTTCCCCAAGGTCACAAAGCTGTGGGTGGCCGAGTCGAGCTCTGAACCTGTTATCCCTGAGCCCATGTGGACGTGGGGGGCAGAGGGCTCTGCAGAAACCACTGGGGAGGGGCGAGACGCCTCAGCAGGCCAGTTACACGGAGAGGTGGACAAGCCCCTCCCGAGCTCGGAGCCCCGGAACACCAGACTCGGAGCACTAGAGAGGCCCAGACTCTAAGGCCCAGAAGACGCCAACACTACTTAAACTGTCTGAGATGCATAAAAATGAATAGTTTCAAATTATTATGAGTTGAGCAGATCAATTTTACCAGACTATTAAAAAAATCTGCCATTTTAAAATAAAGATTAAATGCAAAAACCATAAATAAAACATCAGCAAACAGAATCCTGCAGCGCATTAAAAGAACAATACTAATGACCAAGTTGGCTTTTTGGTGGAATGCAAGGATAGTGCAGTATTCAGGGATTTATTAAAATAATTCACCATACAAATAGCTTCAAGAACCGATAATATTTGATCATATCCATAGCTGCTGAAAAACCACTAAATTTTTATTTAATATGCACTTTTGATTTAAAAAAAATTACCTAATGAAAAAAGAATAAAGGATTTGCCTGTAATGACAATATATCTGTGTTGGCTCCCAAACCAGCAGTGCACCTGGTGGAAAACACTGCAAGTACTTCCATTAGGGTCAAGAAGAGATGAGTGCCTGAATTCACAGCTCTTCTTTGACAAAACTCTGGATGCATTGACCAACACTGCTAAGCAAGGAAAAGGAATTAGAGCTAGAAAAATTTGAAAGGAGGAGGTGAAGTCATTATTTGCAGGTGACATAATTTTACACCTGGAAAACCCAAGGGACCTAACTGAAAAAAAAAATACCATCACAAACAAGAGAATTGAGTAAGAAAGTGGGATACAAGGAGACAACGCAGGGAGAAGAGCCTTTATCAAACAAAGAGATAGAAGATGCAATGAAAGAAAAGGCCTCACAGCAGCAACAAAAAAGATGAAATCTGTCAGGATGGAGGAGAAACGAGAGAGAGCCCTGAGAACTTTAATGTTTTACCGAAGGTCACAAAAGATGCCGTGAACAAACAGGAGAGCCGCCACGCTCTTGGATGAGAAGGTTCAACTTACAAAGATATCGTTTGTTCCTAAGTCAATCGAAAACTTAACGTGATCCCAATAAAAACACCAACAGAAGTTTCCAGGTAAATGGACCAGTCGATTCTATAGTTCCCTGGGACAAGGCAATCGGCAAGAAGAGCCAGGAAATTCGGAGCAGGGGAAGTAAAAAGAGGCCCAGCTGCCCCTGATACCAAATTCCAAAACAAATAATTTAAGAACCCCAGTCCCTGTACGTGAATAGACAGACAAATCCATCAGACAGACTGGAGAGTCTTTAAAGACCCAAGTACACAAGGGATTTAGAACATAAAAAATATGGATTTAAAATCAGAGAGGAAAGACTGCGTATTCAGTAGATGTACTAGGACAACTGGGTTAGCTGGGAAGAGATGAAGTTGGATTCCTCCCTCACACCTTAAACAAAATAAAGTCTAGATGAGTCGACATCTTAAAGGTTTAACAAGTTCTGGAGCCCCACGCGGCAGAGGCAGAGTCGCACCTGATTGGCGTTCCCGGCAGCCGTCTTCGAAGAAACGGAAACGCCAGCCCTCAAATTCGTACGGAATGGAAGGGAACCCCAAATGGCCAAAACAATATTGAAAATGAAGAACAAAGTTGGAGGACCCACACTTCCCGATTTCAAAACTCACTGCCAAAGTAATGAACACAGTACAGTACTGGTGTAAGGACAGAACAGACAGATGGATGGAATAATCGAGTCTCCAGAAATAAGCCCATACGACCATGGCCAATTCATTTTCAACAAGGGTGGTGTGCTGGTTTGAATGTATTATGTCCTCTAGAAAAAGCCATATTCTTTGATGCAATCTTGTGGGGCAGACATATTAGTGGGGATTAAGTTGGAGCCTTTGGATTAGGTTGTTTGCATGGAAATGCGCCCCACCCAACTGTAGGTGATAACTCTGATGAGATATTTCCATGGAGGTGTTACCCCACCCATTCAGGGTGGGTCTAAATTAAATCACTGGAGCCATATAAATGAGCTGACAAACAGAAGGAACTCAGTGCGGCTGAGAGTGACATTTTTTTTTTTTATTAAATTCAGTTTTATTGAAATACATTAACACACCATACAATCATCCATGATATACAATCCACTGTCCACAGTATGATAACATAGTTATGAGTTCATCACCACAATCTATCTCTGAACATTTTCCTTACGTCAGAACCAGAACAAGAATAAAAAATAAAAGTGAAAAAAGAACACCCAAATCATCCCCCCATCCCAACCCCTTTGTCCTTTAGTTTTTATTCCCATTTTTCTACTCATCCATACACTAGATAAAGGGGGTGTGATCCACAAGGTCTTCACAATCACACTGTCACCCCTTGTAATCTACATTATTATATAATTGTCTTCAGGAGTCCAGACTGCTGGGTTGGAGTTTGGTAGTTTCAGGTATTTACTTCTAGCTATTCCAATACATTAAAGCCTAAGAGGTGTTATCTATATAGTGCATAAGAATGTCCATCAGAGTGACCTCTCGACTCCATTTGGAATCTCTCAGCTACTGAAACTATTTTGTCTTATTTTGCATCCCCCTTTTGGTCAAGAAGATACTGAGAGTGACATTTTGAAGAGGAGCTACAGCCAAGAGGGACACTTTGAAGAACGCACAGGAGCTGAGAGAGGAGCTTCAGCTTACGGAGACATTTTGGAGATGGCCTTTGAAAGCAGACTCTTGCTCCAGAGAAGCTAAGAGAGGACAAGTGCCCCAAGAACAACTGAGACAGACATTTTGAAGAGGAGCTGTGGCCTAGAGAGGAATGTCCTGGGAGAAAGCCATTTTGAAACCAGAACTTTGGAGCAGACATCAGCCACGTGCCTTCCCAGCTGACAGGTTTTCTGGACGCCATTGGCCATCCTCCAGTGAAGGTACCCGATTGTTGATGCGTAACTTGGACACTTTATGGCCTTAAGACTGTAACTGCGTAACCAAATAAACCCCCTTTTATAAAAGCCAATCCATTTCCAGTGTTTTGCATTCCGGCAGCATTAGCAAACTAGAACAGGTGCCAAGGACATTTGAAGGGGAAGTCTTCAACAGATTTTTAAAATGACTTTTATCTATTCACCTTATTGTTTTTTTTTTCTATGGCTTTTGAATTTGGGGCCATTTTTTAAAAGCTCTTCCTCATGTTTGCTTCCAGTACTTCCAGGACTTTTTTTTTTTTTTTTATTGTGATAACATATAGACAACATAAAATTTCCTGTTTAATCACCTTCGTGAGTACAATTCAGTGATATCAATTACACCCACAGCAACATACACCGTCATCCGAGGGGGAGGAGGAGCCAGAGGCCAGTTCCTCTCCCTGGGGCTGGGACCTGCCTACCTGCGGCTGCTCACTCCCTGCATTTGTGGGGTCCTCTCCTAGAAGGGAAGATCCGAGCCCCTCACCCATCCCGGCCCCCTGGACTCCCAGGACTGCCCCCCCCCCCCCGGAGACTTACCCGGGGCCCTGGGACGCCGCGTGCTCTGGGGGCACCTGTCCTCCCAGGGAGACCCTGCAGAGGCACAAACGAGGCTGGCACCGGTGGCTCCCAGCACCGCCCATGCCCCTGGGGCTGGGCTGCACCAACCAGCCCCCGGACCCTCCCAGCGCAGCCCCGGAAGCCTGTCCAGGGGCCCCGGGGGGAGAGGAGGAGGGCCTTCCTGGGCACCGACAGCTCTGTCGGCCTTCGTCTTGCAGGTTAAACCCCGCGTGAGCAGGAGGGGTCGGCTCCCGAGCTTCCCACCAGCTGCAGGGGGTCCTGGGGGGGGCACTGCCTGCAGGTCGGGGCCCGGGGCTTCCATTCCCACTGTGGGGGTCAGGGCCTTGGACAGCTGCCCCCTGGGGGCCTGGGCGGAGAGACCCTCACCCCCGCAGCACCTGTGGAGCCCGGAAGGGCGGCAGGGCTGGGCCTCATACCCCTCCGGCCACCCCCAGCGCCCCCCGCCAGAGGCTGAGCCCAGTAGGGTGGGAAGGGAGGGGCTTGGCCAGGGATTCGCCTCGAGGGGCAGGGGGTGGACGGGGTAGGGCCGGGGAGGCTCAGGAAATGCACTGATCTGTGGGGGAGGGTGCTGGGGTCAGGGCCTGAGGAGCATGTGGGGCTGCCCCCCATGTGGACCGGGAATTCCCGGCCATCCTCAGGGGAGGGGCTGCCAGGCTCACTGGCGGTCCTTGGGGCCCTGGGGGCCCAGGGGTGTCCGGGCTGCAGGAGCAGGCGGAAGGGACGGCCGGGCAGCTCTCGCTGTCGCTCTGGAAGAGTCGAAGCCGCCCGCTCAGCCCCCTCCGGGGAAGCCGAGGACACTGGGGGCCAAACGACCCTCCAGACCAGTCTCCGGACCTCGGAGGTTGGGGCTGTGTGCGCAGCTGCATCAGAGACCCCGCCCAGGCCCCCGGCACAGCCAATCCCAGCCCGGGACTGGGTCCAGGGGGCGGGGTGGGGCGGGGCTCCATGAGGACCCCCCCCCCGCTCTGCCCGAGGCCCTGGGGGGGGCTGGGGGCGTGGCCTTGCTGCATGAGCCCCTCCCTGCCTGTCTGCAGCCCGGCTGGGCCCACAAAGGATAGCAGGACCCCAGGGGCACAGCAGGGGCCACACCTGCATTTGGGGAGACCCCAGCCTGCTCCATCCTTCCTTGCCCCAGGCCCCCAGCCCCCAGGAACTCACTCATCAGCCACCCTGGGCTCACCCTGTGACCCAGGGGCCACCTCCTGCAAGAAGTCTTCCATGATCTCTCCCAAGCCTGCCACCCACCAGGCTCTGCGGCCCCTCGGTTTGCTGAGTGATGGTGGCTGAGGGGGGCTCCTTACCAGTGCAGGGAGCTCGCAGCACCTGTCCTCCTCCGCTCAGGAGCCACTGCACACAATCTGGAGGGTCTGCAGCTGGAACTAAAAGCAGGGAGGGGCCGGGGCCAGTCCGACCACAACTGAAGACAGCTCCGTCCATCTGTCCCCGTAACCAGCCCAGCCCAGCAGGGCATGGCACAAGCTTATCGCAGCCGAGCTGCTCCGGGGACCCCTGGCCTTGGCCAGCCTCCCCAGCATGACAAAGCCGGTGGTGGGGGGACTGCCCGCCTCCCCAGTGGGCTTCTCGGCAACCTTCTGGCAGTCCACGTAGAGCCTGACCCTGGCGTGGCTCACAGCCACATGCACCTGCAGGAAAACCAGGAGGTGACCCCGCAGCTCAGGACGGGGGCTGGGCAGGGGACCCCGCTCACCACCGGGTGCCTGGACATCGGGGTCCTGGCTCCGTCCCAAGTCTCATGGGACCCTGGGAGAACCCCACCTCACTGGACCTCAGTTTCCCCTTGTGAAAACAGACCCATTGACACCTGCCCAGGTACCACACAGAATGGGTGGGGACCCAAGTAGAAGGGCTGGGGATGCTCTTTGACCCACATTAAGACAAGGACGTTAGAGGCGAAGGCGACAAGGGCCCTGACCCACCCTGATGCCCCCTGACCTGCCCTGACCAAGGCGGGCCACGGTCTGGATTGCAGGGAAAGCTCCGGTGCCCCTGGCTGGGAGGAGCCAAGCGGAGACCACCGGGCAGAGCCTGGGGGCCAGCGGGAGAGCCCTGGGTTCTGGTGCTTGTGGACCCGGCGAGGTCCTTTAGCAGGGGGGTGGCGCACGTTCCGAGTTTTCCAGAACCTTGTGGACGCTCCCGAAGAAGATCTTCTCCACTTCCGGCAGGTAGAAGGTGACCTCCCGCAGGGCGGCCCCGGGGTCCCGGTAGAAGTAGGTCAGCGACCTCCTGCCGGCTGCGGGGAGGGCGCGTGTGAGAGCCCGGGGGAGCCGGACGGAGGGACGGACAGGGGTGGGGGGTGCAGTGCCGCAGACACCACGGGATCCCGCCCCAGGGACAGAGCCAGGCTGCCCCCAGCTGTAGAGTGGCCTCCGCAGCCAGAAAGGCGGCCCCTGCTGGGACAACGCCACCCCCTGCCCGCTCGGTGTGGGCCTGCCTGAGGCCGGATCTTCCTCGAAAACCCAGTGCGGGGCCCCGGCCGCCCCCAGCCCTCCCGACCCCAGGGTGGGCATGGGCCCCGGTCACCGTCCAGCAGGACCCCGGGCGCAGGCTGCAAGTCCTCGGCCGTGACCTGCCACAGGGCGAAGGCCTCGCGGGGCGACTCTGGGAGCAGGCGCAGGAGGAAGGCGACCGTGTGCTCGGGCGGGAGGGCGGCCAGACCGACGTCACTGCGGAGGCGCCCGCGGCCCGAGTGGAGGGAGGCTCCCGCCCCACCCCCTGCTTCGGTGTCCCCGCCAGGAGCACGGGCCACGCGGGGATTTAATGGGAGATGCCCATGAGCACTGGCCCCTTCCTCCCCCAGGCGAGGGCTGAGAGCCTCCTACCCCAGGGTCTGCGTGGGGTCAAGGAAACCCTGTAGGAGGGTCCCTGGTTCTGTCCTCTAGGGTCCAAGAGGCCACAGCTCGGCCCTCGAGAGCTGCCCCCCCCACCACACACTTGGCCAGAGTCCTCAGACTGGGTGGGCCGTGGGGGTCCGAGATGGTGCTCACGGAGGGCAGGGGCGGGGCAGGGGTCTTGGGTCACCCACTAAGGCTGTTCCCAATGGCCCGCAGCCCCTCTTTGGCCTCCACTTGCTCTTAGGATAAAACCCACCAGACCCAGCCTGGTGCCTGTCCTTAAGCAAACTGGCCCCAGTGCCTCGGCATGTGCTGCTTGTCCTTCCTGAGTGCCCGCCCCTTCCCCGCTCTCCTCCTGGTGCCCCCACTCAGCTTTCAGAGCGGCGCGCACATCACCTCCAGAAGCACCCTGCGGGACATGATTACGTGCTTCAACTTGGCGGGCCTGGGCTGGGGGACCGGATCCACCCCTGGGGAGGGTAGTGGGTACGGGTGACTGCGCCCTCCACAGCCCCCCGGGCCTGGGAAAGTGAGGCCGGAGGCAGGCCCCATTTCCTCACCCAAAATACCAGTGTTAGGGGAGGCTTGCCGGAGGGAACCGCCTTTTCCCCACCCCCTTATCTTGCCCGGACACTCCCCATTGCCAGAGCAACTCCCCCACCGCCAGTGCGCATGCACCGTTGCCAGAGCAACTCCTGCCCGTGACAAACAGCTTCCGCGTCCTCTCAGAACCAATCTAAGCCTTTAACCCTTACAGCTACCCCGCCCTCTAAACCGCCCCATATAAGCTTGTACTCTCCCCCAATAAAGGTCTCTATCGCTCTCTTGGTTTTCTTGATCCTAAAAGAAACGTGTCCCGCCTGTTCCTTTCTCGCCGCCCTCCATACTTTGCACGCCTCCCGCCGGGGACCTGGCCAAGTCCCCCGCCTCGCCCTCGCCTCCGGGAAAGAGCCCCCGCCGCCGGTACCCTCGGAGCAATCCTGGGAGCCTAGGATTTAGCACCCTCCCCCAGACGAATCAACTGCGACCGCAGCACCCCTTCTGCTCTTCAGGGCCCCGAGTCTCCTTCATGGCAGTTATCACAGTGGGTGACCTCACCTGTGCTGGGAACCACACCTGTGCTGGGGATCACACCTGTGCTGGGATCACACCTGTGCTGGGAACCACACCTGTGCTGGGAACCACACCTGTGCTGGGGACTGCCCCTGGTGGGGGGACCATGCCTGGGAGATGATTTAATACCTGCCCCCACCTCTTGGGCTGTGAGCTCCAGAAGGGCAACGGGCAAAAATGAAGCACCAGTTGCACCGTGAGGGCCCTGGGGGAAGTCAGTCATTTGTGGAGAGGGACAATCACATTCCTGTAATTGGGAAACAGCCTGTGCCGGTTTGAAGCTGTTACCACCCCAAAAGAGCCAGGATTGTGTAATCCAATCTTGTTGGGTGGGAACTTTTGATTGAGTGTTTCCATGGAGATGTGACTCACCCAACTATGGGTAAGTCCTTTGATTAAATTATTCCATGGAGGTTCGACTCTGCCCATTCAGGGTGGGTCTTGATTGGTTCACTGGAATATTTAAGAGAACTCAGGGGACTACACAGACCCAGACACTTGGAGATGCAGACGGAAGGACGTTTGGAGTTGCTAAGCTAAGAGATGAAGCCCAGAGATGCCCCGGAGAAGCTAAGAGAGGACCCCCAGACGGTAAGAGAGAAATGCCCCAGAAGAACCAAGCCAAGAGCTGAGAGAGGCTAAGACAGACAGAGACATTTTGGCAAAAGTCATTTTGAAATGCAACCCGGGAGCAAAGGACCAGCAGACGCCAGCCACGTGCTTTCCCAGATGACAGAGGAGCTCCAGATGCCATCGGCCTTTCTTCAGTGAAGGGATCCTCTTGTGGATGCCTTAGTCTGGACACTTGTATGGCTTTAGGACTGTAAATCTGTAACCTAATAAAACCCCCTTTATAAAAGCCAATTTGTTTCTGGTATTTTGCATAACAGCAGCTCTAGAAAACCCACTGCCTCCTCCTTGGAGGGTTCCCCACGAGAGCCAGAGGCAGGACATCGAGCAGGGGCCACGGTTGTGTGAACAACATGTCTCTGTCTGTCTTAGCCTCTCCCACACGTTGACCCAGATAAAGGACACTGGATTAGGGCTTAGACACGAGGAAGGGACAGACTCCAGCCAACAGCACATGAGCGGACACTTGTATTCCACCTAGAAAGAGGTTAAACCGAACAGACAGGAGGGCTAGTGCAGCAGGGATCAGAGGCAGAAGGAAGAGGGTGGCAAAGGCCCTCTGGTGGGATGTGCCAAGGAAGTGGACGTGGACCAGAGGAGCTGGCCAAGCCAGACAACAGGGCAGTTCGCGCCTGTGCAATGCTCAGCCAGAAGGAAAGAATGTGGACTGGGGGGGGGGGGGGTATCCCTGTCTTCCTGCTGCTGTGTTTGTGCCCTGCATGTGTAACTGTGTGTGAGCTGTGTGCACCATGTGTGCATGAAGTGTATACGTGTCTGTGAGCGTGCTAACTGTGCAGTGTGTGCTATGTGTGCGCCATGTGTGTATCAGTCTATGTGTGCGTGCTGTGTAACTGTGCTGTGTGTATACTGTGTGAGTGTGCATGTGTGTCGTGTGTGTGTGCTCCAGGGGTGTGTGTGTAGTGTGTTTCCACGTGTGTGTGTGGGGGTGTATATACTTTTTGCAGTTTTCATATTTCTATTAGTAAATATGACTTACCTTTATAACTTAAAACATTTTAACTTAAGAAAAAATGGTGCTGCGTCTGTTGTGATCCAGCTTTTCAATTTAGGATCTCTCAGTAAGCAAAACACGACGGCTATTAGGCACCAAGAAGCACCTCAATTTTTCTTGGGGTTACTCGTGAAATAGCCCTTTCTTGCAAACCTAAGATATCTGCAGATTTGCTTAGAACAAATTAGAACAGCGACCAGGAGACGAGAATTCCCAAGGAGATAAATTTGGGGGGATCTCTGCAAAGCTCTTCCCACAGGGGAAGAAAGGCCTAAGCGCTTGGCCCCATTCACCCCCAGGAGATTCCTGGGACAGGTGCCCACCCCCAGATGGCCTTTCCCAGCGGGGCCGGGGTGGGGGGGGGGTGGCACTTGTTGGTCCTCCTGCTGCCACCCTGTGCCCCTCCACTTCACGTTGGCCCTGGAGCTCGATCTCCAGCCGTTTGGCCACACCCGCTTTTGGGACCCAAAGCTGTCCTATGACCTGGCTGGGTGAGGCCCCGCCCACTCGGCCCCGCGCCCCGCCCACTATCTCCGAGTCCCCGCCCACCCGGCACCGCGCCCCGCCCACTAGCTCCGAGGCCCCGCCCACCCGGCCCTGGCGCGTCAGCTGCGCCTCCTTGAAGAGCGTGAAGGTCCTGGGCCAGCCGAGGGCGGGGGGCTCCATGGCCGCCCCCCTGAGGGAGGGTACTCCGTCCCCACCAGGCCGAATCCTGGGCGGGCGCGGCGCGGGGAGGAGGGGCCGAGGCGGGGACAGTCAGGGCGTCGTGGGGGAGCGAGAGGAGCCGAGAGAGAGGAAGGCCGAGGCCGGGGAGGGCGGAGCGGAGGGACCCCCGGAGCCAGAGGTCTCTCGGCAGGCAGGGCAGGGGTCTGCCTTCAGGGGGCCCCGGCAGGGGTGGCCGCGGGCCGGGCCCCTCCAGGCCCCTCGTTCCGCCGGCCTGCGCCTGCCTGGCCTACCGCCCCTGCTTGGGCCGCCCACCTAGGGACCCCGACTCCCACCTCTCAGACACCCCCAGTCCCCGCAGGCAGAGCCCCTGGGGCACCCACTTCCTGCAGCAGAAATTCGCACAAGCCGCGCCTCCACCCCAGCCCTGCGAGATAAACTGCTTTTCTTTGTGGGGTTCATTTTTTTTCCCAGGAAGGACACCACTGGGGTCCCCTTAGCCCAGCCTGAGGCACCATCCCCTGCCCCGCCTGCCCCTCCACGCCCCATTCTCGGCTCTAGGACCCTCAGCCGTCCTGGTGCCCGCCCACCCCACCCACCCTGCTCCCAACAGCCCATCCCACCGCCGGCCTCAGCCAGACCCCACAGCGCCCACTCCTTCGCCGCTAATGGGGACAAAGGGAACGGGGCGATCTCATCAACACCCTGTGCTTGTCAGCGCTGCCAGCAGGCCCGGGTGGGGGCAGCAGAACCAGCCCCTGTGGTCACCGCTGCCACGACCCCTCTGGGGCACCACCTATGCTGGGGCCCCGAGCTGAGATTCCCCAACCCTCACCAGGGCAGCTGGCACACCCCCCTTTGGCCCTGCTGGGATCCCCCCTACAAAACTGCTGCACCCCACCCACCCAGGAGGGGCGGAGAGGCCCTGGCTGGGAGGGAGAGTGGCCCACAGAGGGCAGGACCTACCTGGGAGGGAGCTGTTGGGGTGCAGGGCCGGGCAGGCTGCTGAGAGCGAGAGAGGCTCGGGGTGAGTGGGGAGGACCCCTTGCTGTGTGGCCCCCAGAGGGCCTCCCCGTGGACCCACGGGCACAGCTTGGGGCTCCTGGTCCTCACACCTCAGGGGCAGGGAAGGGCGGGGGTGGTCACCCAGGGTCCTGGGGGGTCTCGCCGAGTGAGCAGGTGCTCTAGAGCCTGGCTGGGGTCCCACCGCCCAAACGTGCCCACCAGGCAGCGGGGCCAGGAGCGGCCTGGTGTGCAGCACGTGCGGGTGCGGGCTCCAGGGCGAGGCCAGGCGCGGAAGCGTTTGTGGGTGCGTGAGGGCAGGAGAGTGCTAGGACCACGCGGGGAGGGGCAGCGGCGGCCGCCCACTGACGTGGGAAGGGCCTCTGTCCACCAAGTACTGGCCTTGTCCCCAGTGGCAGTCCTGCTGAAATGTTGGGGACCCCAGAGGGAAGGGGAGCTTATTGGCCTCTGAGGGACCCCTGCTCTGAGAGGCTGTGGTTGTCCAAGAAAACCCGCAGAAAGGGCACTAGGCGCAGGCTGTGGGGGCCTCCGAGGCCAGGGCCAGGTGGAGGGTGGACCCCACTCACTGCGAGGGGCACGAGGCCGCTGACTCCATTTTGGAAATGGCACATGCAGAACCAGAGGGGCCCTGTGTCCCCGGCCTGCACCCCGACCCTGTAACACCGCACCCCAAAGCCCTGCTGCATCTCCACCATGCACCCCAGCCTGGACCCCAGACCCCTGCACCCTGCCCCCCGCCCCGGCCCCACTGCCTGGCCTGCCTCTGCTCGGAGGGCCACCCGGCGCAGGGGCACCCCGGGACCATCTGCTGCTCCTGCAGACCCAGGTGGCTGTTCCCAGGGGTCAGGGGCTGGGGGACCTGGGCCAGTGTTCTGGGAGGTCAGGTCTTGGGTCTCGGGAACTGGGAGATCAGGGACCCCTCTGGGGTGTTTCTTCCCTGCCCCCCATTAAGGGGCAGGGGAGGGTCACCTACGAGGCTTGTAGCGGAGGGACCCGGGGTCATTGTGGGCCCCATCCCTGTAGCAGGCCCCGGCAGTGATCTCGTACTCCACCTGCCGCCCCAGGCCCAGCAGGACGGCCACTCTGAGGGTCCCGGGGATGGCGATCTGGGGAGAGGGGGCTGGTGTCCCCTGCAGAGTGGGGGTCCCTAGGGGGATGCCCTGGGGGAAGGGCCTTACGACGGGGTCCGAAGCTCACAGGCCCTGGGACCTCAGTGGGGGGCGTTTCAGGTGGTCAGGGCCCCTCCCCCGGGAGCTGGGCATGGGACAGGGGGAGGCTCCTGGAACAAGGGGCCCCCCCGTGGCTGAGCCCCCGCCTCTGCCCGCCCCGCACCTCTCGCGCCTCCCCATCACCCAGGGGCGCCCACTTGATCTGGCAGACAAGGACGCCAGGTGCCGCCGCAGACACCCAGGCCAGCCGGACCTGGTCCCCGGGGAGCTCCGTCACCGACAGCCGGCTCGGACCGGGGACCTTCCCTGGGAGACGGGAGAAGCCTGGCTGGGGCCTGGGGGTCCGGCTGAGGTCTGGGGGTCCAGGGCTGGGGCCTGGCGGGGCCTGAGGGCTGCCCCGGCCCCTCTCACGGAAGCCCTTGCCCCCGAGGGCTGGCCCCATGTCTACCTGGGTCTTGGTGTCACTTGAGACTTGCCTGTCCCCAACTAGCGGCTTGCACCTGGGACCCCACAGCACTAACAGTCCTAAGACTCGGGGATCCCCAGAGCCAGTCACTGAGAACAGCACTTCACATGACCATCTCAATTAATAATTATTGATCAGTTAATCCAATTGTGTAATTAAATAAAACAAATGCTAAAGATTTTTTTGAACTCAGCATCACTTATTTCTTGCCAGACCTCTGGGGTCCTGTGCCTCATTTAACTCGAGCCCCTCAGCAGTCCTGTAGCCTCAGTGTTATCAACCCTTTTTTATTGACGGGGAAACCAAGGCACAGAGAGGTCAAGTGACTTGCTTAAAGTCTTGCAGCCAGAACACGGCATGGCGGGGACTCGCACCCGGGCCCACTGCTCTGGGACATGGGGCTGAGCTCTGTGGCCCGGTGACCTGGGGCAGGGGCAGCTCCACCCCAGCCATGTCCGAGTGTCGGGCGGCGGGAGGAGGGCAAGGACCCCCTCGGACAGGCGGGAAGGGCAGCTTCTGGGGGCACTGTAAGTCACTGAGTTTCTTTCAGGACTCATCGAACCAGCCAGGCTGAGCGCGCGGGGGCCCAGGCAGTGGGGAGCCCCGGGGTGCGTGCAGGCCCCGAGGGCCCATCCCAGAGAGTAGTCCACTCTGCTCCCCTCCAGGGGCCCGTAGAAACCTCTGTTCCCCATTATGGCAGTTTTGCTGGCCCGGGGCCCCATGGGTGCTCGCAGACACACACGGGGGTGGCCTCTTGGGGGACAGATGGGACCACCCCCTGCTCCCCGGAGTCCACTGTGAGACCGTGCCCACACCTCTCCCCACTTCCCCAGGACCAGGCTTGGCCGGCACAACCACTCGCCACCGCCCCGGCACCCGACTCTGAGCTGCGCCCCCGAGATGAGGGGTGAGGACGGACTGGGGGAGCCTCCTCGCCCACCCCGTGGGTCGCACCACCTGGGCCCTGCCCCACCCTGGCTCAGCGCTGCCCATAGCAGACGTCTGGCATAGACCCGTGGGTTGGAACCCACCGAAGGGCGCAGCCCGGCCCCCCAAACCCTGTTCCTGCTTCCCACCCCCTGACTCTCGCTCACACTCTGACTTAGACCCGCGGCCCAGACTCCCCCCGACTCAGGCGTGGTCACGCGGCCGGTCAGCGTGGAGGAGCCGCCCCGGGGCAGATGCAGGTGACCCGGACGGAGGAGGTGGTGGCGGAGGAGAGGGGCCCCAGGGTGGCCGAGGTGGCATTCCCAGGAGCCTCCACCTGCGGGGGGTGGGCCGGGCCGGGCTGTGGTGGGCACCTGGCATGGCACCTGCCCAGAAAGGAGATGCAGCCCCGGGCCTGGGAGGGAGGGACTGCCCTGACCCCCAAGGTGGAGAAGCAGGCTTGTCCTGGGGGGTGGGTGCCAGCCCACCACGGACCCCAGGATGGGATATGGGGCCCCCTGGGCCTCCCCCACCGCCCCCACCCCAGCGGCATCTCTGCCTCCTGCAGTGCCCTGTCCCCGGCCTGTGGCGCTTCACGCCCGCCCCCCTGGGCCCAGTGTGATGCTGTCGGGTGCTGGGTCCCTGCACCGAGCCCCGGGGCTGGACCTGAGGAGATGCAGCAATCGCGCCAGCTGCACGAGGTCCCAAGCTCTGGGGGGTCCCGGGCAGGGGCTCACGGGAGGGGAGGCCCTCAGCCCAGGCCTGCTCTCACCTGCCCGGCGTGGCTGCCCTCGCTGGACACATAGATGACCCGGAACAGGAGCACGGGCCTCAGGACGCCCTCCCAGAGCACGCGGGCCGAGTCGTGGCTCACATCCGAGAAGCCCAGGTGTCCCGGGGGCACCGAGGCTGTGCAGGGCACACCAGGCCTTAGCAGCCGGCCCATCGGGTCTGGGGTCCCGACCTGCAGGGGGCTCAGAGCAGCCAGAGGTGGGCAGTGCCCTGTGAGCCAGCAGTGAGGGGCACTCACGGGTCCTGGCATGGATGCCCCGTGCCTCGCTGGCCTCCGCCCCTCGCAGGCCCTGAACAGAGATGTCATAGTCCCTGCCAGGCTGCAGGCCGGTCAGCAGCGCCTCGGGCAGCCCCACCCGCACCTGAGCTCCGGAGAGAGACGCGGGCTCACGGGGCCGCTCCTGTTTGCACCCCCAGGCTCCCAGCACCCCAGCAGCTCCCCCAAGGCTCCCAGCACCCCATGCATTCCCCTAGGCTCCCAGCACCCCAGCAGCTCCCCCAAGGCTCCCAGCACCCCATGTGTCCCCCCAGGCTCCCAGCACCCCAGCAGCTCCCCCAAGGCTCCCAGCACCCCATGTGTCCCCCTAGGCTCCAGCACCCCAGCAGCTCCCCCAAGGCTCCCAGCACCCCAGCAGCTCCCCCAAGGCTCCCAGCACCCCAGCAGCTCCCCCTAGGCTCCAGCACCCCCTCCTCCAAGGCTCTAGCACCCCAGCTGCCCCCCCGGCTCCCAGTACCCACCTGTCCCTCTAAGCTCCCCCTGTCTTCCCGCCACCCTCCCCTGCTTACACCCCCCCCAGAGCCCCACGTACCTCCTGCCCCTCCCCCTCGTCCTTGGGTGAGCATCGGACCAGGTAGTGGGTGGCCCCGGCCAAGGGCCGCCAGGTGAGGTGGAGGGTGTGGGGCGTTGCGGCACCCAGGGTCAGCACGAGGGGTGGCAGCAGAGGCCCTGGGGTGGGGGGCAGTGTAAGAACACGCAGAAACCCCCCCCGGGGAGGAGGCGGCCCCTGCGGCCTTACACACGTGCTGGGGCACAGAGCAGCCTGAGAGGCGGCCTCGGCTCTGGGGAAACAGGAGATGAAAATGCTCTGAAACTGATCGTGGAGACGGATGCGCAGCTCTGAGGGCACCAGCGTACTGCACGGGTGATGGGTGGTGGGTGAGCTAACACGATGAAGTTTGGGGGGTACCGGCAGTGCCTGGGGCATCTGAGGGCAGGGACAGGGCACCTGCCCGTGGGCCAGGCCAGGGTGGGTGCTCCACAAACGGGTGCAGCCATCAGTGGAAGGAGCTGTGGGTGTCATTTCACCACGAATATCAATGGTATCGAGGAGGACACTGAGAGTCAGAGAAGCCCAGGAGCTCTGTCTCAGGCCCATCAGCCACCCACCTGTGACCGCCAGGCCCTGGAGTTCCTCGCCAACGCCGCCCTCGTAGACGGGGAGCACGGAGACCAGGTACCAGCTGTTGGAGGTCGGGTTGCACAGCTCCATGGACGGGGTGGCCCCCTCCACCTCCACCTGCCACAGGGGACGTGGGGTGGGGGCTGGTCACCGGCGGGGAAGCTCAGTCACGGGCACGAGTTCAGGGGACAGGGTCCGCACGTCCTCTACCCTGGGGCCGGCCCCTGGTGCATCAGGCCATTGGTCCAAACACCAGGGAAATGTAACGCGCAGCGTCTGAAGCTGGGCCCCCAGCACCCCCACCGCCCACCCCGCGGAATCAGCCTCTGACCGCAGCTCTGGAACGATCTGATGGCCGCCCGCTGTGCAGACCGCCTCATCCGAACCCCCATTCAGCTTGTAGTGGGGTCTCTGCCCCAGGGTTGGGGGGCTCTGCCCAGCATGGGGCGGGGGGTAGAGAGGCACCTCTCACCTCCCTGGGGGCTCCACCCCTGGAAGGCTGCCACATGATCTGGTACTTGAGGGGCTGTTGAGGGGCTGGGGTCCAGGACAGGTGGACGCTGGAGGAGGTCACCTGGGTCAGGACCAGGCCGGTGGGGGCAGGGCGGGGGTCCAGAGCTGGAGCGGTGGCTGCCAGTGTGACTGCAGGGAGGGGCTGTGGTCAGCGGGCACCAGCAACCCTCCTGCTCCCCCGACGGCCACTCCCAGGAGGGGTGGGAGCCGCTCCCCGGGCACCTGGCACCCGCTGGGCTGCAGACTCCCTAGGAGACGTGTGGAAGGGCCAGGGGCTGTGGGGTCTTGGGGGTGCCATGCGGGAGCCATAACCCGCATCCCCCAGGCCGTGGCTGAGCAGAGCTGCTGGTGTGGGGACCCACCGTGCATCACCAGGGGCCCCCCTGACCTGCGCCCCGCCGTGCACTCCGGCTCTGGACCTTCTGGCAGATGAGGCGGCTGAGCAGGCCGGCCAGTGGGCTGAGCCAAGGGAAGTCTGGCACGCTGTGGACGATGATGTCCAGTGGCTGCGACGCCAGGAGCCTCAGCTCTGCCTCATCGGCGTTCTTCACCCCTGCAGCAGGGCCACGGTGGTGAGGAAATGGCCCTCCGTGTGGCCGTCACCCCATTTCACACACGGGAAGGCCGAGGCCCCTGCTGGAGTCACATGCCCAAGATCCCATGAACCCGTCAGTGTGTGGGTGGGCGAGACCCAAACTCCCCTCCCAGGCCAAGGCTCCCCACGCCGGCACCCCGAGTCTCCGTGGGGAGGGGAAATATGGGGCAGACAGGCGTGGGGCATGGATGCTGGAGGACCCTGTGAGGGGTGTCCAGCAGAGGCTGGCCATGCCCCGGGTGCTGGGCACAGGGCTGCAAGGGGATCTGGGGCATCCCCAGATGCCTCCCCCAAGTCTGGGGTTTCCTCCCCGCGGGACAAGCTGACCACTAGCCAGTTAAGCCTGTGTGTGCGAGGCCCGGGCTGCAGAGGCCACCCCGAGGGCCCCACAGACACTCTGAAGATGACAGCGCCTGACGGTGACAGCGCCCAATGGTGACAGCGCCCGACGGTGACAGCGCCCAATGGTGACAGCGCCTGACGGTGACAGCGCCTGACGGTGACAGCGCCCAATGGCGACAGCGCCTGACGGTGACAGCGCCCAATGGTGACAGTGCCCACAGACAGTGAGGAGGTCTCTGGGATGGGGGCAGGGTCCGGTGCAGGGAGGCACCCACACGGAGGGGGTGGAGGCCGGGCACAGGGGTGGGGGCACAGCCCGTGTCCCCGGCACCCCCAGAGCTCTCACCCTGGCTCTGAGGAACCTGCTGGGCCGTGCGAGGGTGGGGACAGGGGCTCACCCACAGCGAAGATCTCGACGCCCTGCTCCCTGAGGATGTGGGCCGCAGCCTGGGCGCTGTCCTGGGACTTGCCATCCGTCACCAGGAGCACCACTTTCGCCGCCTCCAGACGGGGCCCTGCCGCCGGCTCCAGGTTCTGCACCAGCACGTGGGTCAGGGCGCGGCCTGTGGGCAGCGAGAGGAGTGACCGGCCGCGGAGCCCCCTCTCTGGACCCTCGAAGGGCAGCGCAAGGCCCAAGCAGGTTCCCTGCACCCTGGGGGCCGGGGCAGCTCTGCCTGCTGGAGACCCCGGGGGCGGGGGGCTGCTTCCCACAAGAGCCGAGCCACAGTGCCACAGTCTACACCAGGGTGACCCGGCCGGGCTGGGGCAGACATGACCACTGGCGTCTGTCGGTCACCGGGGCAGCTCGCTTTTAACAAAAGTGCCAGCGGAAACCTCCATTTTTGCCAAAGAAAAGTGGGTAATTTTGACCTTTCAAACCCAACCAGCCCCTCGGCGTTCACAGCGGCACTCGGGGGTTGATGCTTGTTTTCAGGATCTGGAGCGGTGCAGGCCGAGTGGGGGCTTCAGAATGAACACAACGAAGATGGGGGCCCCAGAGGCTGGGGGGGAGGGGCCTGGCTGTACCTGTGAGCGTGTTCCCCACTCTGTAGCAGAGGCTGCGCAAGGCTTCCAGAACCTTCTCCTTGGTGCTGAATGAATTCAGATCCCACTCGGTTCGGGGGGTCTTGCTGTACTGAGTCAGGCCTGGGGGAGGGGCACGCATGCTGGACGCCCAAGGGCCACCCGCTCTGCGGATGCAGCCTCCCTCGTGGGGTCCTCGGACCACACAGCAGCTCCCACCTCCAGAGGAGGAGGCGGGGGTTTGCCAAAGCCCTGGGCTGTCCACACAGGGAAGTCGCTGGAAAGTCCAGCTCAGGGCCAGCCGATCCACCAACCAGGACAGAAAGTGCTGCCCAGCCCCAAGCTGGCCCCTGTAGAAAACTCCACCCCAGCCCCGAGCTGGCCAGAGCTGGCCAGTGTAGACAGAGCCGCCCCAGCCCCGAGCTGGTGTGGAAACAGGAGGTGCTTGAGGTCGCCAGGCCAGGCCAGGCCACTGGGAGGCCTCGGTGGAGGCCATGGGGGACGCCCATCCGCTGAGATCTCTGTCTCTGGCTGGGGTGGCCATGGGGGCTGCCCACTTCCCTGGGGGGGGTCAGGCCTCCCCACCAGTGTGGGGTGGGGATGGGGGCAAGGGTGTGGAGCTCACCCACTTGGACGCTGTCCGGCCCAATTTCAAAGGCTGAGATGACCCTGGTGAGGAAGTCTTTGATGAGCTGGAAGCTGCTGTGGCCGATGCTCCAGGACCCATCCACCAGGAGGACCATGTCTGTGGGGCTGGGGGTTGTGCACTGGAACTGGGAGGCTGCTGGGTGGGCAGGCAGGGGGTGGGGTGCTGGGTGAGGGCCACACCCTCCCTGGACCCCAGGGGACTGCTCCAAGTCCAGCCCAGAGTGCCCAGGATCACCTTCCTTGGTTAGGGGAAAGGGGGTTTGAGGAGGGGGCTGTGGACGGGGATGGGGGGGTGCGGGGGGGTGAGGAGGGCGAGGGGGGATGAGCAGGACAGAGGTGAGGGGCCTCAGGGCTCGTGCCCCAAGAGTGGGAGAAGGGCTGGGTGCAGACCCACCCGAGGATCCCTGGGGGTCTCTCGAGCATCATAAAACCTTAAATGAATCTGGCTCGATGGTCTCAAGCCCTCTAAGCTCTCCCCAGACAGGATGACGACAACGACCAACAGTGACCGAGACGACTGAGCTTTAGGACTGTTAGCTCATCCAGCCTCACAAACCCATTATGCGGTGGTGACTACTATTCCCCTTTTCCAGGCTGGAAACAGGCTCAGGGTCTGTGCCCAAACTCCCTGCAGCCTGCGCTGCACCCGGAGAAGCTTCCCAGGCCCAATCTGGGAGCCCACAGGTGGGGTCACCATCAGACCCGGGCCAGCGCGCAGGGCTGGCGGGGAGCAGCCTCTCTTCCCCATGCTGCCTGTGCTGGTTTGAATGTATTATGTCCCCCAAAACGCCATTGTCTTTGATACAATCTTGTGTGGGCAGAGGTATCAGTGTTGATTAGATTGTAATTCTTGATTGTTTCCATGGAGAAGAGACCCACCCAACTGTGGGTGATGATTCTGATTGGAAAATTTCCATGGAGGTGTGGCCCCGCCCATTCAGCATGGGCCTTGATGAGTTTGCTGGAGCACTACATAAGCTCAGACAGAAGGAGCGAGCTTGCTACCGCCAAGAGGGACACTATGAAGAATGCACAGGAGCTGAGAGAGGAGCTTCAGCTTACAGAGACATTTTAGAGACGGCCTATGAAAGCAGACTTTTGCTCCAGAGAAGCTAAGAGAGGACAAATGCCCCAAGAGCAACTGAGAATGACATTTTTGAGGAGCTGCAGCCTAGAAAGGAACGTCCTGGGAGAAAGCCATTTTGAAACCAGAACTTGGAGCAGTTGCCAGCTACATGCCTTCCCAGCTAACAGGTTTTCCGGACACCATTGGCCATCCTCCAGTGAAGGTACCCAATTGTTGATGACTTAGGGACACTTTATGGCCTCAAGACTGTAACCAAATAAACCCCCTTTATAAAAGCTGATCCATTTCTGGATTAGCAAACCAGAACACGGCCCGAGAGGAGGGCCTGGCTCGCCATGTCCTAAGAGGCACGCGGCCGGGAGCGCTGGGGAGAGCCTGGAGCTCTGCGAGTCCCTGGTGCAGCCTGCGGGCGGGAGGGTGGAGACTAAGCTGCACGGTGCCTGGGCTGCCTCTGTCATCCAAGGGCCTTGGCAGTAGGGCCACCCTGCCCCAGGCCGGGGAGGTCCCCCACATCCCGACCCACCCCCCACTCAGGCCCAGCGGGGAAGGCACGGTGTGGAGGTGGCGTAGGGCGGGACGGGAGAGGGTCAGCACCGCGGACAGCTCCTGCCACTGTGGCCACCAGACCCAGCCCAGCTTCCTGGGAGTGCCATTGGCCCGGGTGAAGGTCTCTGGTCGGGGGGGAGGGGGAGGCTTGTCCTGACCACCCAGAAGCCCTTGGAGAGAAAGCCACGCCCCCTATCTGGGGTGTCCAGTGGGGTCTGCACAGTGTCCGACGGGTTGAGCCCCAGGGCTAGGGCCCCAGGTGGACGCGTGGCTCCGACTCCACTGTAAGTTGAAGTCCCTGGTCTAATGGGGGAGGCACAGGCCTGCCCTAAAGGGCTTGAACCGATGGAGAAGATGCCGCAAGCCTACTGGGGAAAGCGGGGTGCCCTGTAGGATCCTATGAGACGGGGGATGTACCCTTCTGAGCAGCCCAAGTCCGATGGCAGAGACAAAGTTGTGGCCATCCCAGTTTCGACGGGGGAAGCACAGCCTTGCCCTCAGGGACAGACCCCTCCCGGCAGACAGAAAGCCCCGTGCCTCGGTCAGTGAGCTGGTGCACAGCAGCCGCAACCCTGCCCTGGTGGCTGGAGGCCCGTGCCCCGACTCACCGGCCAGTTTGCTCTCTCCAGCTGAAGCCACCGGGCGGCTCTGCCTCTTCAGGTCTGGGGGCGGCTGTGTGGGGGCCTCTCCCCCAGGGCCCTGAGACCAGCTCCGCTCAGGCTGTCCCTCACTAGGCACCGCTGGGAGCGGTCACAGCTCCATCACCTCTCACCTCCCTAGCCCAGGCTGGGAGCACCTGAGGGGGCGGAGCAATGGGACCAGGCACCAGGGCCCGAGGACACCACCGCAGTGACCTGTCCCCGGTGGCTGGGTTCCAGGGAATCAGCCGAGTGACACCAGAGTGTGTGGGGGGATATGAGGAGGAACTTCCCGCCCACGTGCTGAGCAGCCGTGAGTGGCTAATGTGGACCCCTCTGCTCAGTGGCTTGCCCTCACCCCACTGTGACCCACCCAGCATGGGGGCGCCCTGGCTTGGGGCCAAGGTGGTCCAAGGCTCAGAAGTCAGCTCAGGTGCTGGGTTCCCCACCAGGGAGGGGGTGGGCTCCAAGGCCGCCCCCACGGGCTTCCGGCTGCTCCTGCTCACAGCGTTGCTCTTCAAGTCTTCAACTGCGGGGGGTGGTGGGGGCTGTCAGGATCTTGCCCATCCTGGCTGGGGGGAGGGGGAGGGGTGCGGGGCCCAGGGGAGGTCAGGGAGGGTTCCAGGCTGTGGTCGGCATGTGCAGCCCTCCCCGTGGGGCACATCGCAGATGCCTGGGGGTGGGGGGACAGACACGGAGGGCAGGGGCAGGAAACCAGGGCTCCAGGTAGCTGCGCAGGCTGGCTGGGGTGCGGGGACTGAGCTTGTGCCTCGACTTACCAGGCCTGGGCCAGGGGACTTGATATCACCCCCTGGGGAGGGTAGTAGGTACGGGCGTGAGTGCCCTCTGCAGCCCCCCCGAGCCTGAGGAGCGAGGTCAAGGCAGCTCCCTTTTCCTCACCCAAAATGCCACTGGCAGGGGAGGCTTGCCGGAGGAAACCGCCCTTCTCCCAACTGCCCTTTCCCCACTACCTTATCTTACCCACTCACTCCCTGGTGCCAAGGCCACTCCTGCCACCGCCAGTGCGCATGCACCGTGGCCAGAACAACCCCCGCCCGCTGCAACGGCTCCTGAATCCTCTCAGAACCAATCCTAGCCCCTCTCCCTTCAATATTGCCATTTTAGGCTACTTCACCTCCTTTCCAGCCCTGCCCCTCTTACCAGCCTATATAACCTGTAATCACCCCTGAATAAATCTCTCTTTGGCGCATACCCCTACTGGATGAAGAGTGTTTTTGTCCTTATCGCCGCCCTCCTTGCACGCCTCTCGCCGAGGACTCTGGCCAACGTCCTCCGCCTCGCCCTCGCCTCCGGGAAAGAGCCCCCGCCGCCGGTAACCTTTAAGCAGCCCCGAGAGCTGAGGGCTCGGCTACCGGCCGCCACTCCCCCTAGAAGCAGTAACCCCGACCGCAACTGGTGCCCCGTGTGAGGAACGTCTCCACACGACAGTTTGGCAGGTCACCCGCTCGCCCGGACGCCCCTCCAGCTTCCCGTTTCCTCGCCTGCAAGGTAGGGCCGCCTCTCCCTCGCCGCTTCCGGAGCCGTGTGAGGTTCCTTGCTCCGAAGCCGCTCCTCCCTTCCCCCACGCTCTCTTCATCCAGTAGGAACTCCTCCCTTCCCCCACGCTCTCTTCGTCCTCTTGTATGCGCACTTCTATGACCCCCGTTCCTCCTAACGCTCTCCCTCTTCCCCTCCATTACTTTGCTGTAGTTCTTTGTATCTTTATTTCCTCATTTGGCACCGTGTGCCTCTTTGCAACTGCCCCCCCTGACTGCTCTCGTTGCCAAAGGGCACTGCTTTCCGCTCTCGCCGTCTCCTTCGGCCTTGCAGCCACAGTTTATCTCATTCTCTCTGCTCGATAAACAACTCCTCCTTCTCCTCCCTGCCAGCCGGCCGGCCCGGCTCGGGAACAACTCCCCCTCCTCTCCCCTCAGCTATGGGTAATCGTATATCTACATGTCAGGCACCTCAAGTTCGTGCTCTGGCGGGTCTCCTAGACACGCATCGCTGTAAAGTGTCTGTCCGGCAGCTGCAGATATACTGGGATCTCCTGCTGCCTTTTAACCCATGGCTCACCACTTGCCATCTTTGGGACCCTGTTACTTATGATCGCCTTATTGATCGAGTCACTAATGCCATAGAACATGAGAGCAAGCGCTTCCCTCCCGGCTTGCTCCCCACCTTGATAACCATCCGCTCCTGCCTTCAAGGCTCCCTCCCCCCTGATAAAGGCCCCGTTAAATCCAAAGAGGCCCTATCAACCCAGCCAACAGACTCAGATAGCGATACTAATTCAAATCATGACTCGGACACGGAGTCCTTAGTCGAGCAGATTAACAACGCGCTCGAGGTGACTCCCAAAAAGCAAAATAACACTGCGTCACGCCAGATGGGCGAACTTTCCTCCTTCTTCTTCCATCGAGGGGAGGAAATGCTCCGGCGATGACATCAGCCCTAAGCTGGGCCGGAAACCGCATACGCTTTACACCGCCCTTCCACAGGGCGGAGCTAGTCCGCCATCTTGTGCCTTGAACCCCGCCCTTCCACAGGGCGGAGCTAGTCCACCATCTTGTGCCTTGAACCCCACCCTTTCACAGGGCGGGGCTGATCCACCATCTTGTGTCTTAGCCACGCCTACCGCGCCGCCATCTTGCGACGCTTGGGACCTCCCACTCCCGCCTCTCCCTCCGGCGAGCTCCCCCTCGGAGCCGCTACCGGCAGCTGCCGCCGCTCCTTCCACCCTGCCGACTAACAACCCCTGGCTGCCTTCTGCACCTCAAGGCAACCCTTGGGGCAACGCTCCCCCTACCCCCACTCCCGCGCCAAGTCCTCTGCAAGCGTGTCCTCCTTTCTCTCGTGCTTTTCGCTGTTTTCCTCTTAACCTTGCCCCCACCCCACAGAGGCCGCATGACTGGTATCCCATTGACTTAGATGCTATCAAGCAGCTTCGCAAGGCCGTCAAGGAGGACGGGTTAGGTAGCCCATATGCTTTCCAAATACTACAGGATCTCGCCATGAACTATTGCATCCCCCAAGACTGGGCCTCGCTTGCCCGTTCAATTTTTAACCCCGGTCAGTTTGTTGACTGGCGTGCTCACTTCCAGGCAGAAGCAGCTAAGCAAAGTGAGCAAGATGCAGCCATTGGAGTCTATCATCCCCCCGAAGCCTATTTGGGCACTGGAGCGTTTCTAAATGCATCTGCCTATATTAATGCACCTGCCACCTTTTGGCCTATCCTTTGGGGAATCGCCTTACGCACGTTTGCCAATTGCTCTGCCTGTCAGCCTAATAAATTCACCAAGCTCTTCCAGGAGCCGAGTAAGCCTTTCGCCACCTTTGTCTCCAGAGTCGAAGAAACCTGCGCTCAAAAGGTAAGTGATCCCCAGGCCCAATATTACATGTGCCCATCCTCAAATCCTGGAAAATCGTACTGCAATTCCCCCAACGAGTACTACTGTGCATACTGGGGGTGTGAAACATTAGCCACTAATTGGAAGCCTCCTGTTCCTGATCATTACCTTACCCTAAAGTGGGCCCCTACAGGGTGCAAACTCCCTACTGTTAACTGGCTCGGCCAAGAAAGTAAAGGATCCTGCACACATCTTAATCTTACAGTGCAGCTCCCCACTGATCCCTCCTGGTTACTCAGTCAAACTTGGGGCTTCAAAATCTATGAGAAAGGAGCCGACCGAGGATCACTTATTCTCATAAAAAAAGAGGCTGCAAACCAACCATGCCAAAATACTGCTTTAAAAACACCCTCTAGCATAGGTTCCAACCAAGTCATTAACCCCCTTTTTCCACAGCTCTCCAGCCGCACCTTAGTTCCAACTAAACGCACTTCAACTACATCTCAAACTCCACCACCCCAGCTTCCTCTGCCCCCTTCTCGTTATTCCTCTCCCCTCCTCAGCCTCATCCAAGCCGCCTTTGCCTCAGTGAACTCCTCCAACCCCAATTTTACCTCCTCCTGCTGGCTCTGCCTCTCCACCTCTTCCTCACTGTACGAGCCCGTTGCCTCCAACCTCTCCTTTTCAGAAAGCACAGAAGACAGCCCCTCGGAATGCAGTTGGAATACCTCTGCCGTCCCCCTAACCTTTCATTCAGTCTCCTATACGGGAAAGTGCGTCCGTCCTCGCTCCAGTAACTCTCCCGACCTCACTGCCTGTGCCAGCTACTCATCTCCCAGCAGCTCGGCAAAGTTTCTCATTCCTCATAACTCCTCCCAATGGCTCTGTTCCTCTACAGGACTTACCCCCTGTCTCAGCACGAATATCATCAGCGAATATAAAGAAACTTGCCTCCTAATTGTCCTTATCCCTAGGGTCTTATATCACAGCGAAGAAGACTTCTTCCTCCGTCTGGAAAGAACTGCAGCTCCTACCCTTCTGCAAAAGCGAGAGCCCATCACTGTCCTCACAATTGCCTCCCTCCTAGGTCTTGCCGGCGCTGGCACCGGAATCGCTGCACTAGCCAGTCAAGGCTCCGCCCTAACTCACCTCAGGGCGGCTGTTGACGAGGACATTCGTCACTTACAAAACGCTATTTACCATCTAAAAAATTCTGTCAATTCCCTCTCTGAGGTCGTGCTCCAAAACCGCCGAGGTCTTGACCTTCTCCTCCTCAAAGAAGGAGGCCTCTGCGCCGCCCTAGGAGAAGAGTGCTGTGTTTATGCCAATTCCACAGGTCTCGTCGAGGACAGCCTGAGAAGGGTCCGAGAGGGACTGGAAAAGCGTAAAAGAGATCGTGAAGCCACCAGTTATTGGTCCAGTTTTTTTCACTCCCATCCTCCCATACATCCTTCCTTTTCTTGGCCCCCTATTAATAATCATTCTAGCTCTCATCTTAGGACCCTGCATCATACGCAAAATTGTCCAGCTTGTAAGAAAACAAACAGATGCCATTTTTTCCTCGTTCGTGCAAATCCAGTATCAGCAACTCGCCACCTCTGACGCCCCCCACTCCAAGATGACAACCAACCCTTCGCAACCTCGACGCCACCGGTCAACCCGCCGACCGCGAGGCCCTTCTCAATCACCTGAACATCGCTCTCACCTCGAGTTCCAGCTTCTCTAAACCCCTGAACTTTAAACCCATGAACTTTAAACCCCTGAACTTTAAACCCATGAACTTTAAACCCCTGAACTTTAAACCCCTCACCTTCTCCCAGCCCGCTGCAGCGGAGCCATTGTCAAGCGCCCGGGCACCACACCAACACTGAGCTCCAGCCTCGCTGAGCCACCGTCAACCCCTTTTTCCCTTCCCTTACCTCCCCCTTCCCTCACCCTTAGCGGACCTCTCCGGTAAAGCCTCTTCCTCTAATTAGAAAAGAAAGGGGAATTGCGGGGACTGAGCTTGTGCCTCGACTTACCAGGCCTGGGCCAGGGGACTTGATATCACCCCCTGGGGAGGGTAGTAGGTACGGGCGTGAGTGCCCTCTGCAGCCCCCCCCGAGCCTGAGGAGCGAGGTCAAGGCAGCTCCCTTTTCCTCACCCAAAATGCCACTGGCAGGGGAGGCTTGCCGGAGGAAACCGCCCTTCTCCCAACTGCCCTTTCCCCACTACCTTATCTTACCCACTCACTCCCTGGTGCCAAGGCCACTCCTGCCACCGCCAGTGCGCATGCACCGTGGCCAGAACAACCCCCGCCCGCTGCAACGGCTCCTGAATCCTCTCAGAACCAATCCTAGCCCCTCTCCCTTCAATATTGCCATTTTAGGCTACTTCACCTCCTTTCCAGCCCTGCCCCTCTTACCAGCCTATATAACCTGTAATCACCCCTGAATAAATCTCTTTGGCGCATACCCCTACTGGATGAAGAGTGTTTTTGTCCTTATCGCCGCCCTCCTTGCACGCCTCTCGCCGAGGACTCTGGCCAACGTCCTCCGCCTCGCCCTCGCCTCCGGGAAAGAGCCCCCGCCGCCGGTAACCTTTAAGCAGCCCCGAGAGCTGAGGGCTCGGCTACCGGCCGCCACTCCCCCTAGAAGCAGTAACCCCGACCGCACTGGGGCTCAAACCCAGCCCAAAGCCGTGTGGGCTCAGCTTGAGCCTCCTCTCTCACATCTGCCCCCAGGGTCTGGAATCAGTGGCGGACTTACTCACAAAACTCCTCTGAGCCAGCAGGACACGCCCGGAGCCTGTGAGCTTGAAGATCTGCAGGGTATACTCCTTGGAGGGGCTCAGACCTCCAACCGTGGCCTTGGGGGTCCTGGTGGTCAGCATCACCTCCTGCTCTGAGTCCCCTGGGGGTGGAGGGGCTGCAGGTGGGTCAGCCTGTGAGGCCCTCGGGGCTCCTCCCTGCCCCCAGCTCCTCCCCTTGGGGAGAGGTCTTTACTTCTGCGGACCGGGCCGCTGGTGGGGAGCGTATCTCTGAAGCAGCAAAAACAACACATCCTTTGCTAACTCCCAGAGGAATCTATCGCATGATAAGAATCAAACCCATCCAAGGGTCCCGGCCACACCGGCCTTGGGGAACAACCCAAGTATGAATAGAGGTGCCCAGAGAGAGGACTCGGGACCCCAGATCCCAGAAGAAGAGCCGGGGACCGGGGCCGCCACGCCCCCCACGAGCCCTGAACATGCCCCTCCGTGACTGATTCCAAAGGCTGCAGCTGGATGGGACTAAAAACAAACACAAGACTCCAAAGGAGTCACTGCCCCTTCTCAGAAGAAAGAGCAAAGAGAAAAGGACCTGGAGTGAGACTGAGAGACTGGGGTCAGACACAAGGAGCACTCAGTGATTCTCCAGGACTCAAACACTACAACGGGAAACAGAAGAAAGACTCCTCGTTTCCTCACCTGGTGAAGAAAGCAGACTGTCAGGGCAGATGCTCGTCCCGAACCCGCTCCCAGCCCACTTCCCACCCGGCTCCACACCCCATGTCCAGTCCTGAGTCCAGCCCTGTGCTCAGAGGTGGGGCAGGTAGGAGGACACGCTGCTCTCAGTTGTGCAAATGGCAGGGGTGGGGTAAAGACACAAGCATCACCAGTGACCTGTTACAAGTAGCAGCTGTCATTGAGTGTTTTCTTTGCACCCAAACCTCCTAAGCACTTTATGTATACTGACCACGTACTCTGCACAACTCTATTGTACCCATTTTACGGGTGAGGAAACTGAGGCACCAAGGACCAAGCCACATAGCTAGTGGGCGGAAGAATCAGGACTTGAACCTGTCAGATTCCTGAGCCCACCTGCACAGGCAATGGATCATGGCATCTGTGCACGCTCACACACACATGTGCACTCACACATAGCACTCACACATGCAAATGTGCACACATGCTCACAATGCACATGTGCACACGGGCATTCACATGCACTCACACACAATGCACACACATGCACACATGCACTCACACACGCACATAATAGACACCCACACATGCACTGGCATGTACACACATGCACTCACACACAGTGCACTCCCACACACATGTGCTCCCAGGCACACTCACACATGCACTCACATGTGCACAATACACTCACACACCATGCACACACATGCACACACGCACTCACACAAGCATACACATACTCATACACCCATATGTGCACTCATATGTACACATGCACTCACACACAGGGCACTCCCACACACATGCTCCTATGCACACTTGCACATGCACTCACATGTGCACAATGCACTCACCACACACACACATGCACACATGGACACATACACAGTGTGCTCCTGTGCACACATGCTCACATATGCACTCACACATCACTCACACATGCACACATGCACTCACACAACCACATGTGCACTCACACGTGCACTCACACTTCTCTGCTGCCCCATGCCACAGCCCACCCAGCCGTTCGAAATGAACTGGCCCCAGGGAGCCTGGTTCCTGAGGTCGTTGGCACCACCTTTGTGCAATTCCACCACCTCGAGGGCCTGCAGCTTCTCTCCTCCACCCCAACCAACCCCTCCACCCTGTTTGCTATGTGCTGGCTGTGGCCTTCCTGCAGGAAGAGCTTCACACGCAAGAACAAAGTCTCAAATCTGTATGCCCCACAGGCTCTTACATGCTCACTGCTTTGAACAGAAGCTCAGTACTCTGTAAAGATAGAGCAGTAAATGAACATGTGAGGAAGCAGCCCAGATGCACTGGCAAGCACTCATGGGGCCTGCATGTGGCCTTTGCTGATGGCTCCGAGGTGCCAGCAGGCAGAGCTGCTCTGCAGGACGTCCTGTCCCTGCACCAGCACGGACAGCGTGTGAGGGCGGCGGGCAGCCTTCTGCTCTGGCGAGGGCAGATAGGCAAATCCAACCCACCTTCCAGCTGGAAGCAGCGAGAAAGGCAGGACAGTATTGCTTTAAGAATGCACGTGAAGGCCTGGAACTAACAAGGCAGGGGAGCACTGCAAGGTCATGGTCTGCAAGGCGAAGAAAACCAGAGGCCCGTCCAGGGTGGCTGCTGACTCTGGGGGAGAGGCAGGGGTCTGGCAGAGCTTCTCACAGTCCTGGGGGCTGGAAAACATGTGTCCAGAAAACACCCTCTGCCATGCTGCCCCCCGCCCAGTGCTTTGGTTGGGACCCTAAAGAACTACCCTCTAGGAGCAAGGAAAGGAGCAATGCAAGCCTCTAAGTCCTAACTACGAAAACTGAATTACAGTGATCCAAAACTGCTAGTTGGCATTGTCGTCTGCCCTAAACAAACTTAGTTATTTCTGCAGGAGGACAACACTAACAAGGTAATAAATTATTTCCATACGCTTTCTTCTTATAATGTCTGATGCTCAATAAGAAATAACCAACTGTTTGAAAGAACAAGACAATCTGATTGAAAGTCAAGGAAAACATGACAATAGAAATACAACCACTGGGAATCCAGATAAAGGAGTTACCATACACAGACTTGAAAATAACTATGCTAACTAGTTCGAGGGCAAAAGACTAGACTGTGAATTGGGTGTAAAACTACAAACAATAAAAAAGAAACTAAATAGAAATTCCAGAATGGAAAAATAAAAAATTGAAGTCAAGAATTTAAAGAATGTCTTAGCTTCCCAGACACAAATGAAGAGAGAACTACTAGGAGACAGTTCAGAATCCAATATACAGAGTTTAGGATGGAGCAGAAGTACACGATAGGAGAGTCTACATACATATAATCAGAACTCCAGAAAGACAGGGGAGAGAAAAATGAGCACAAGCAATATTTGAAGAGATAAAGGCGAAGAATCTTCCAAAACTGTAAGACATTAAGACACAGATTCAAGAAGTCATACGAATCTGAAGCAAGATAAGGAACTATAAAGCCACACCTACAAACATCAGAGTAAACATGCTGAAAACTAAAACAGAGAGAAAAAAACATAATAGCAGTCAGGGAGAAAAAGAGAGAGACAGAGATCTTATGTTTAAAGGAGCAATAACTGGGCTGACAGCGGAATTCTCAAGAAAAAAAAACAACAAAAGCCAGAAAATAATAGGAAGATTTCTTCAAAGTGGTGAAAGAAAGTACCAACCCCCAATTTTATATCCAGAAACAATATTTCAAGAATGAAGGTGGAATAAAGACATTTTCAGACAAACAAATGAACAAAAGCCAGAGAATTTGTCACCACCCAACATACCAATATATGCATCATTGGAGTCCCAGAAGGACACGAAAGAGAGAAAGGGGCAAAAAATTATTTGAAGAAATAATGGTCAAAAACCTACAAAATCTGAGAAAAAACGAACATACCCATCCAGGAAGCTCAAGGAAATCCAAGAAGGAGAGACTCCAAGAGATCTACACTAAGACACGTTATAGTGAAAGTATCAAAAGCCCAAGACGGGATTTTGAAAGCGGCAAGAGAGAAGTGACATGTCACATACAGGGGATCCCCAATTAACAGTGGATTTCTCATCAGAAGCTGTGGAGGCCAGAAGACAGTGGGGTGGCATGTTTAAAGTTCTTAGAGATAAAGCCATCCACCAAGTACCCTATATGCGGCAAAACTATCTTTCAAAACTGAAGAAGATATTAAGACACTTGCAGATAAACACAATTGGAAGCAGTTCATTACCAGAGGACCTGCCCTGCAAGAAATGCTGAAGGGAATCCTTCAGGCTGAAGTAAAAGGACACTAGACAGTAACTTGAAGCCCTAAGAAGAAATAACACTGGAAGAGGTAATTGCATAGATAAATACAAAATTCTGTATTTTTATACTTTTGGTTTATAACTGCCCCCCCCATATGACTTTACAGTAAAGTAAAGTAAAACAAAATTGTGCTGGTTTGAATGTATTATGTCCCCCAGAAAAAGTCATGTTCTTTGATGCACTCTTGTGGGGCAGATGTTTTAGTGCTGATTAGATTGTAATTCTTTGAGTGTTTCTGTGGAGATGTGCACCACCCAACTGTGGGTGATGACTTGGATTGGATAATTTCCATGGAGGTGTTGGCCTACCCATTCAGAGTGGGTCTGAATTAAATTACTGGAGCACTATATAAGATCAGACAGAAGGAGGAAGCTTGCTACAGCCAAAAGGGACACTTTGAAGAACTCATTGGAACTGAGAGAGGAGCTTCAGCTTACAGAGACATTTTGTAGACGGCATTTGAAAGCAGACTCTTGCTCCAGAGAAGCTAAGAAAGGACAAATACCCCAAGTGCAACTAAGAGTGACATTTTTGAGGAACTGCAGCCTAGAGAGGAATGTCCTGGGAGAAAGCCATTTTGAAATCAGAGCTTTGGAGCAGACACCAGCCACGTGCCTTCCCAGCTAACAGAGGTTTTCTGGACACCATTGGCCATCCTCCAGTGAAGGTACCTGATTGCTGATGTGTTACCTTGGACACTTTATGGCCTTAAGACTGTAACTGTGTAACCAAATAAACCCCCCTTTTATAAAAGCCAATCCATTTCTGGTGTTTTGCATTCCAGCAGCATTAGCAAACTAGAACAAACATTTTAAATCTATGTTAATGGGCATACAGTGTATAAAGATATAATCTGTAATCTGAGCCAGTAACAATATAAAGGGGGAGAGATGGAGATATATGGGAGTAGAGAGTTTGTATGGGTTGAACTAGATTACTAGTAGTTAATTGTAAATACAAAGGTAACCACCAACAAAATAACTAAAAATTATTTGGAAGAAGGAAGGAAGTAGGGAATCAAAATGGTACACTACAAAAAGCAACTAAATGCAAAAACAAAGAGGCAGTAATGGAGTAATTGCAATGGATTTTTAGATTTTACACCAAAAGCAAAAGAAAAAGTAGATAAAATGGACTTCTTCTAAATTAAAAACTTTGTACATCAAAGAACATTATAAGAAAGTGAAAAGACAGCCTACAGAATAGGAGGAAATATTTGCAAATCTAATACCTGATAAGGATTTAACATCAGAATATATAAAGAACTCCTACAACTCAAAGAAAAAAAAAAAAAAGAATGGGCAAAGCCCTTGAATATACATTTCTCTAAAGATACACAAATGGTCAATAAGCACATGAAAAGATGCTCAACATCATTAGTCATTAGGAAAATGCAAATCAAAACCAAAATGAGACACCACCTCACACTCACTAGGATGACTATTTTAAAAAAAAACAACAGAGAAGTGTTGGTGAGAATGAGAAGAAACGAACCCTTATACATTGCTGGTGGGAATGTAAAATGGTGCAGCCACAGCGGAAAGCAGTTTGGTGGTTGCGGGATACTGATTACGTGCTTCGACTTGGCGGGCCTGGGCTGGGGGACCTGATCAGCCCCTGGGGAGGGTGGTGGGCACGGGCGACAGCGCCCTCCACAGCCCCCCAGGCCTGGGAAAGTGAGGCCGGAGGCAGGCCCCATTTCCTCACCCAAAATACCACCGTTAGGGGAGGCTTGCCGGAGGGAACCGCCTTTTCCCCACCCCCTTATCTTGCCCGCACACCCCCCGTTGCCGGTGCAACTCCCATCACCACCAGTGCGCATACACTGTTGCCAGACACCGTTGCCAGAGCAACTCCCGCCCCTTTTCAAACAACCTCCGCGCTCTCTTAGAACCAATCCTAACCTCCGCACCCTCTCAGAACCAATCCTAGCCTTTATCCCCTCAGCATTGGCTTGTAACAACCCCCGCCCTCTATGCCAGCCTATATAACCTGTGCTCACCCCTGAATAAAGTCCCTTTTTGCGGTCGCAGTTGACTCGTCTGGGGGGGGGGTGGCGGCCGGTTGCTAAATCCTAGGCTCTCAGGATTGCTCGGAGGGTACCGGCGGCGGGGGCTCTTTCCCGGAGGCAAGGGCGAGGCGGGGGACTTGGCCAGGTCCCCGGCGGTGGCGTGCAAGGTGTGGAGGGCGGCGAGAAGGAACAGGCAGGACACGGTTCTTTTAGGGTCATAGAAGAAAACTAAGAGAGCCTTATTAGGCGAGAGCACAAGCTTATATTGGGCGATTAGAGGGCGGGGTAGCTGTAGAGGTCGAAGGCTTGGATTGGTTCGGAGAGGGCGCGGAGGTTGATAGACAAGGGGCGGGAGTTGTTCTGGTAACTGCGCATGCGCACTGACGGTGGGGGAGTTGCTCTGGCAACGGGGGGTGTCCGGGCAAGATAAGGGGGTGGGGAAAAGGCGGTTCCCTCCGGCAAGCCTCCCCTAACGGTGGTATTTTGGGTGAGGAAATGGGGCCTGCCTCCGGCTCCACTTTCCCAGGCCCGGGGGGCTGCGGAGGGCGCTGTCGCCCGTGCCCACCACCCTCCCCAGGGGCTGATCAGGTCCCCCAGCCCAGGCCCGCCAAGTCGAAGCACGTGATCAGTATCCCGCACCTTTTGTCCTTTTGTTCTACCCCTACTGGAGGAAGAGTGTCTTGTCTTTCCCTTCTCACCGCCCTCCACACCTTGCACGCCACCGCCGGGGACCTGGCCAAGTCCCCCGCCTCGCCTTCGCCTCTGGGAAAGAGCCCCCGCCGCCGGTACCCTCCGAGCAATGCCGAGAGCCGAGGGTTCAGCAACCGGCCGCCATCCCCCCAGACGATTTAACTGCGACCGCAGGTGGTTCCTCAGAAAGTTAAGCTACAATATAACCCAGCAATTCCACCCCAAGGTAAATACCCAAAGAAATTGAAAACAGGAACTCAAATAGATATTTACACACCGATGTTCACTGCAGCACCGTTCACTACAGCCAGAAGGCGGAGGCATCCCAAGTGTCCATCAACAGAAGAATGTGGTCTATTGACACAGTGCAATATTATTCAGTATAAAAAGGAACGAAGTTCTGATACATGCTACAACATGGATGGACCTTGAAAATACTATGCTAAGTGAAATAAGCCAGGCACAAAAGAACATATATTGGATGACTCCATTCTTATGAAATATCTATAGTAGGCGAATTCACTGAGAGAGGAAACAGACTAGTGGTTTCCAAGGGATGGGGGGAGTGGGGAATTGGGAGATATTGTTTAATGAGTACAGAATTTCTGTTTGAGAAAAGTTTTGGAAACAGACAATAGTGATGGTTGCAGAACATACCACATCTGAATATAATTAATGGCACTGAATTGTACACTTAAAAATGGTTAAAAGGACAAATTTTATGTCAGATATATTTTACCACAATAATTTTTTTTAAAACGGGGAAAAGATCGAAAAGACATTTCACCAAAGAAGATATACAGATGACTTACAGCCTCCCCCTCCCCAGCCCCGAAGATCTGGGGGAAGGTGCGGATGTGTTGGACATCCTCACCTGGACTGGTGTTGATGATGTCACAAACATTGGGACTGGCAGTTTGATGTGCTGAGCCCTCAATCATGGGACTTGCCCTTATGAAGCTCGTTACCGCAAAGGAGAGGCTAAACTTGCATATAATTGTGCCTAAGAGTCTCCCCCTGAGTACCTCTTTGTTGCTCAGATGTGGCCCTTTCTCTCTCTAACTGAGCCATCTCGACAGGTGAACTCACTGCCCTCCCCACTACGTGGGACCCGACTCCCAGGGGTGTAATTCTCCCTGGCAATGCAGGATATGACTCCCGGGGATGAATCTGGACCTGGCATCGTGGGACTGAGAGTATCTTCTTGACCAAAAGGGGGATGCAAAATGAGACGAAATAGTTTCAGTGGCTTAGAGATTTCAA
Source organism: Choloepus didactylus (assembly GCF_015220235.1). Lineage (NCBI taxonomy): Eukaryota > Metazoa > Chordata > Mammalia > Pilosa > Megalonychidae > Choloepus > Choloepus didactylus. The sequence goes on along the minus strand of NC_051325.1, from coordinate 65,570,623 downwards.
ATGGAGTCGAGAGGTCACTCTGGTGTACATTCTTATGCACTATATAGATAACACCTCTTGGGTTTTAATGTATTGGAATAGCTAGAAGTAAATACCTGAAACTACCAAACTCCAGCCCAGCAGTCTGGACTCCTGAAGACAATTATATAATAATGTAGATTACAAGGGGTGACAGTGTGATTGTGAAGACCTCGTGGATCACACCCCCTTTATCTAGTGTATGGATGAGTGGAGGAATGGGGATAAAAACTAAAGGACAAATGGGGTGGGATGGGGGGATGATTTGGGTGTTCTTTTTTCACTTTTGTTTTTTATTCTTGCTCTGGTTCTTTTTGATGTAAGGAAAAAGTTCAGAGATAGACTGTGGTGATGAACACATAACTATGTTATCATACTGTGGACAGTGGATTGTATACCATGGATGATTGTATGGTGTGTGAATGTGTTTCAATAAAACTGAATTTAATAAAAAAAACTGAAAAAAAAGATATACAGATGACAAATAAGCACAAGAAAAGATGCTCAAAATAATTTAGTCATTAGGGACGATGCAAATTATAACCACAACTAGCTACCACTACACAGCTATTAGAATGTTTAAAATTAGAATGTTTGGCTAGATCAAGTTTGGCAAGGACACGAAGGAACTGGAGCTCTCACACCCTACTGACGAAGACGTAAAACGGAGCAGCCACTTTGGAAAACAGTTTGGCAGTTCCATATAAAGTTAAATATACACTTACCATAGGACCCAGCAATCCGTCTCCTAGATATTTACCCAAGAGAAATGAAGACTTTTATGTTTGCACAAAAACCTGTAGGTGGATCTTATTGTGATTTATTCATAATGGCCAAGAAAACTGGAAACAACCTAAATGCCCTTAGACAGGTGGATGGATAAATAAACTGTGGCAGATCCTTGCATTAGAATCCTACTCAGCAATAAGAAGGAATGGACGACAGACTCATCTTAGACCCAGTGACACAAAGAGATAGAAAGTGAAAGGATGGGAAAAAATATTCCATGCAAGCTACAGCCAAAAGAAAGCAGAGGTAGCAATACTAATATCAGACAAAATAGAATTAAATGCAAAGATGTCATAAGAGACAAAGAAGGACACTATATATTAATAAAAGGGACAATTCACCAAGAAGAAATAACAGTTATAAATGTTTATGCACCCAATCCAAATTACATGAGAAAAACATTGGCAAACTGAAGGAAGCCACAGATCCTTCCACAATAATTGTGGGAGACTTCAACACACCACTCTCTTCTATAGAGAGATCAACAGACAGAGGACCAATAAGGAAACTTAGAAACTAAACCATGTGATAAATGAATTAAACTTAATAGACATATATAGAGCATTACATCCAACTTACTATAATATGCACTCTTCTCTAGTGCTCATGGAATGTTCTCCAGGATGGCTCACATGCTGAGGCACAAAACAAGCCTCAATAAATTTAAAAAGACTGAAATTATACAAAGCACATTCTCTGACCACAGTGGAATACAACTAGAAGTCAATAACCATCAAAGAACCAGAACACTCACAAGTATCTGGAGGTTCAACAACACATTCCTAAACAATCAGTAGGTCAAAGAAGAAATTGCAAGAGAAACTGCTAAATTATCTAGAGATGAATGAATATGAGAACACAACATATCACAATCTATGGGATGCAGCGAAGGCTGTGCTGAGAGGGAAATTTAGAGCTCTAAATGCAGACCTCAAAAAGCAAGAAAGAGTACAACCAAAATCCTAACTGAACAACTGAAGAGATTAGAGAATGATCCGCAAATTAACCCCAAAGCAAATAGAAGAAAAATAAATAACTAGGATTAAAGCAGAAATAAACGATACGGAGAACAACAACAACAAAAAAAAAAAACAATAGAGAGAATAAATAAAACCAAAAGAAAAAAAAAGAAGGAATGAACTACTGATACACGCAAAGCATGGGTGGATTCCGAAGGCACAGAGCTGGAAGATGCCAGTGAGCCATTTCCTTGGGCCAATGCGAGTTGCTGTGTCTTTATCAGTGTGTGTTTTAAAGTTACTCAGTGTTAACCTTATTTAATAAAGAATTTTGGAAATTAAAAAGCATCCTTCCAGGAACAGGATACAAATGCATGATTCCATTTATACGACCTTTTGGAAAAGACGAAAACAGACGAGTGGCTGGCAGGGGCTGGGGTGGAAGCCGACTAGGATGGGGCGTGAGGGGACTCTCCGGGGCGATGGGTTGATGGTGGTAGAGCCTATGTCACTGAAGGCACTTGTTAACGCTGATAGAACTGTGCCAAAATGAGTGATTTTTACTGCAAATTATACCTTGATAAAGAAATACAAGATATGGCTACACACACACACACACCAGGATAGCCCCAATTCCAAGTATTGGCAAAGACGTCAAGTGAAGGAGATGGTAGATGCTGCAGGTACAACCACTTGAGGACACACTTGGACAGCTGGTCCTGGCGCTGAACACGTGCACGCCCCACAGCCTAGCGAGTCCGCCCTCGGTTTACGCCCAGCAGAAACGCACGTCCACGACTGCTCGTGGCGGCATCATTCCTGGTAGCCCCAGCTGCAGACAACCCAACGTCTGTCGTGGGGCAAGGATCAGTCTACCACCATGTTTTCGTAGGAAGGGATTCTCTGCAGCATTGTAAACGAGCTGCTCTTCACACAATGTGGATGGGCCTCACGAACAAGTGCTGAGCAAAGAGACGGGCGTCCCGGTCACACCCTGCACGCGTCCGTTCACAGAATGCTTTAGATCAGCATTGGGAGGGGCGTTGGGAATGTCCTGTCCTCACCTGGGGAGGTGCGCTCAGGTCCGTGCCCCCTTGATGCTGACCACACAACTCCACACCTGCGCTTCCTGCGGTTTCTGATAGATATTAAACCTCATTTTTGGAAAGTTTTCAGAAGGTGACAGCTGCTGCCGTGTTGGAATGTTCTATGATTCGGGCCCTGGAGAAGCCTTCTCAGGTACCCTCCTGGCGCTCCCTCCTGGAAATTGGGGGTGAATATGGTGAGAATCAAATGCTTTTGCCCAGCCCCCCGTCAGCTCGTGGTCTTTGCCGGCCACACAGGGTCCAGGCTGCTCTGAAAGTCCCTCGGGGCTCTAAGCCTCTGCTCGAGGAGGGCCCCTCGCTTCTTCAGAGAATATTCACTGAACCCTTCTCACGCGCTAGATGCCAGGGGACCCGTGGGAAACGTGGAAAGTCCCTGCTCTTCTATAGCGGCCACCTTAGCAGACGTGGACAGACGGGAAAGAAGACCACCAGTAAGACAGTCCACATCGGTGAGCGTGACCTGGGGCAGAGGGTGGGGAGCTGTTGACCTGGGCTTGCACGCTGACCGCCACGCTGTCCACCACGCCGACCGCCAAGCTTACCGCCACACCAGCCATTGCTACTGTCGTCTTAAGTGAGGGCAAGGAAGCAAGTGGCCAGGCTGAGGCGGAGGGAGGCCGAGGTCCTTACCTGCCATGGGCTTCACCTGCACCAGGTAGCCGAGCCTGCTCCCCTCCGACTCCCTCCACTTCATCTGCAGCCGGTCCTCGGGCAGCATGGCCAGCCCCAGGTGGCAGTTCGCTGCAGAGATGGGACAGGTGGTCAGGAGGCAGCTGCCCCCAGGGACCGGCCACCTCCTGCACCTGGACCAGGATCCCGAGGGGATGTGGCCACAGGCTGGGTGTGCGGGGGAGCCTTGGCTGTCTGGGGGGTTCTCAGGAAGACATGGCCCCTCCCTGGGGACCACAGGAGGACCCACTCTGCTAGGGGTCGAGGGTGACAGGGCCCCTGGTGGCTTCAGGGAGGGGCCCTCCCAGGGCACCCACCCCACCGCCGGGGCTCAGGCGGCACCAGGCAGTGACGTGCCTGTCCGTGACCGAAGCGCCAAGGCAACCAGCAGCTGCCCCCAACCTGGGGACTTTGCAGCCGCCTCCTGGCTTCACAGCCCTGAGTCCCCTCAGACCCACAGTGGGCAAGGCGGCGCTGGGGTGGCGTGTCCCTTGGGGGGAGGGCTGGGGTGGCGTGTCCCTTGGGGGGGAGGGCTGGGGTGGAGACCCCCAGAGGGAAGCCTGCGTGCATGTGACACACAAGTGTGACACTGTCTGCCTGCGTGCTGGGTCCACAGTGGCAGCCCAGGCCTGGGGTGAGCGTGGCCACGGCCCGGCTCGGGGCACCTGCAGGTGAGGAGTGAGTCGAGCCCAGGGGTGGAGCCTGCAGCCTGTCTTGGGAGGGGGAGCAGGGGTCCTGGGCCCCTCGGGCCTGGCCTGGCCTTGGGGGCCCTGGGGAGAGGGGACTCCTGGCAGGATGCTCACAGCCCAGTGCTTCCTGGGGAAGCTTCTGGAGGCTTGGGGTGGAGGGGTCGGGGGGGGGGGGTGGTGGCAGCTATTTTTGTAAAACAGGGACAGAGATGGGCTTTTTCTGAGAGCCCCACAGAAGCAGGGCCTGGGGGGACGAGAAGGGACTAGGGGGATGCCTGGGGCAGGCACAATGACTGAATTCAGAGCGAGAGGAGCTGGGGCCCGCCCCCGGATGGGGCTCACTGCCCCCGGAGCAGTGAAGCTGAAAGGGAGGGATGTCCCCGGGACGAGGCTGGGGGCTGGGAGAAGCCAGCTGTGAGCAAGGGGCTGGGGCTCCCGCTCATGAAAAGCCTTCTGTTCCCCACCCTGCCTCGGGCGGGCTCCCTCTGGGCGGCAGCGCTGCCTGGGGCCTTGGCGGGGGGTGGACAGTGTACACAGTGTTGGACGGAGTTAGACAGACAAACGGTGGCCACCAGGGGCAGGGCTCCACCAGCTGTCCGGTGTCCTCCTCTTAACTGTGGCTGGAACCTCCCCAGGGCCATCCTTGGGGAAGGGGCTGCCCCGTCCACCTGGGCCCCTCGCCCTCCCCTGCTGGACGCAGACCCTCGCCCACTGTGGCCCTCCTTGGGGACAGGGCCATGACGGCGTCTCCCAGAGCCTGGAGAGCTCAGTGGAACCTGCCAGACCCCGCGAGGGCAGCTCTGTCTCACTGATCCTGGACGGAAGGCGGCAAAACGCTTTCCTCCGCCGGAGCCCGAGCTGTTCTCCTGGCGTCACCTGGTGGCAGAAGCGTCGCTCCAAGCACGACCGCGGCCACTCCCCGAGCCCGTCCGCCCACCGGGGTCGTCCCATCAGAGCCAAGGGGACCGCGGGAGTCAGAACCAAACCACGAGGCCGGAGCCAAGCTCCGGAGCAAAGCGAGAGCCCCCAGCCGCGGGAAGGCGCCGCAGGGCCGGGCTCGGGGCGGGAGCAGCCGCGGCGGAACGCGCTCGGCCCCGGCACCGCCGCGAGGGGCCCGCGAGAACGGCCTTTCCGACGACGGAGAGTGGCCGCCCGGCCCCGCCGCCTGCAGGGCTCCGGTGGGGAAAGGGCTTGTGGATCTCGCTGCGGAAGGAGGTTCAATGCCCAAGTGGGGGTGCCCGGTGTCCTGGTGCCCACCGTGGACGGGGCCCCTGGCTTCTCGGCGGGGAGTCGTACAAACGGGGATCTTCATCCGTTACCCGACAGACCCTTCGAGACTTTTACATCGAAAATGTGTTGGAGGGGCGGCTCCAGGTGAGACTAACAGAAGCACCTGGGTGGTGGCACGGACGGTGACACCACAGGCCAAGGCGCCGCTGGGGGCCGCAGGGGACGGCTGACGGCTTCTCAGCTGCCCGTGCTCTCGTCTTCATTTTCAAAACTAGTCTCTGTAGAAAACAGCCGTCTGGCACGGGTAACGAGCGGGCGGCGGGGGCTCGTCCTGCAGGGGACCGCGACCCTGGGGGCGGGCTGGGCAGCGAAGCCACCTGGGGAGGTGGGCCGGGAGCCCCCGACCTGAAGCACGGCCCTCCCAAGCCCCGGGTCCTTACCCGGGCCCTGTCCCCATCCCACGGCAGCTCCCAGGCACAGCCAGAGGCAGACGCAGAGGCAGACGGGTCCTGGAGGGACAGGCATGGTGCACGGCCTGCAGAGAGAGGAGGCCGTTACCCGCCGTCCTGCCCCCCACGACCAAGAGCTGGCGCCGAGCCCCACCCGGGCCACCCCATCTACCTGTGGCTCCCCGGCACCTGCAGCGGCAGCCGAGGGCCTGCAACCCACCCTCTAGGGGATGCGCTCACCCTCAGGCTCCAACCCCTCGGGGAGACCTCTGTGGGCCCCACCCACAGCCACCCCTGCACCCCACGCAGGGACGCCCCCCAGGGCCCTGGCTGAGCCCCCTCACTGCGGCCGGCCCAGTCCGAGGCACTGACCGCTGCACCGGAGGGTCCCACCTGTCCAGCCCTCCAGACCCGGTCGGTGGGGCCCCTCCTGCTCCCACCCCTGCCACACGCCCGGCCCGAGCAGCGTCAGTGCTGGGATGGGGGCCTGATTCGAGCAGAACCCTGGGGGCTGCCTCCTCTTCCTGCTCGCGGGCGGGAACCAGCCTCCCAGTCTGCCTCTCATCTGCGGAGGGGAGCCCCTGGGGGTGGGGTCCCCAGTGAGTCCTCTGGGGCACTCTGGCCCGGACCTGGACACAGACTGCGGGGGCTGCCAGAGTGGGGAGCTGCTGAAGGAGAAGCTCGGCCTCTCCTGGGCCCCCTGCACCCCTCGATGCAGACTGGACCCTCAGGCTGGGGGTTCTGTGAGCTCTGACCCCGCACGGCGGGCTCCAGGGGAAAGTCAGCGCTGGTAATGCTTCCGGGTCATCCTCCCGCCCCCCAGCCCTGCCATGGGCTCAGGAGCACCCCCCCTCCCCGAGAAGACCCCGCGAGCTTGACCCTTTCAGGGAGTTTAAATCAGGGCCCCTGTGTGACCCCAGGGCTGGGCAGTGGCGTGGAGGCCCAGGTGAGGCCCCCCGCAGACCCTCCCCTCCCTAGGGGGTCACCCTGACCCTCTCCCAGGCCCCGGGCCATCCTGAGCCACGGCCCAAAGCCACACCCCGAACCCCCAGAAACCACACCCGCCCCGTCCCACTGCCCCCCACGGGGGTGGGCTCCAGCCCGGAGCTTCTGAGGGGTCAGAGGCGGCCGCGGTCACAGACCTGAGCGGCGGATGGGGGCTCCTCCTGCTCTGCGGACGCTGGGCGCGGCCCCGGGATGCCCCAGCTCACGAGAGGCCCTTTCCCCCACCCGCCTCGGACCAGGCGGCCCCGGCTCCTCCCTCCTGCTGTCAAGTGTGGGTGACGGGATCCGGCCAGGAGCCAGCGGGGGTGGGGGGGGCGCACAGACACCCTCCTTCGGGGGAGCCAGCTTGGGGCCGAGACCCACAGACGAGTCCTGGGCACCGAGGGGGCAGCCGGGGGCGGGGGGGGAATGCAGAGAGGATGATGGTACTGGAGCCCCCCGGGACCCCACCTCACCCCTGGGGCTGCAGGGCCCCAAACCCAGCCTCCCCCCAGGTCTCCCCAACACTCTCCAGCCCCCACCAGGACCACCCAATCATCCCCTTCTCCAGAGTCCCCGGAGGGCAAAGGTCAGCCAGGCACAGCCCCTGTGAAGGCTTCAGGGTCCACCCTGAGGCCCCATGGCTAACACGATGGGGTGACGGGAGATGCTGGCTGGAGCACCCCAGGACTGGGGGCCGTGGGAGGGTCTGACCCCTCCTGGTACCCGCAGGTACTGCCCCTTTGATCTTGCTGGGCTGCAGGGGACAGGCAGGGGACGCAGTCGGGCTGTCCCTGAGATGATGGGGGCCCCCTCCACTGCCCTCCCCTAGGGCTGCTGCCCTGTCCCCCAAAATGGCCCTGCTGTTGGGAGCCCCTTGGGCTGAAGTGAGGGGGAAGGAAGCCCCTGAGGCACCCCCCACTCAAGCTAGGGGAGGGGATGGGGAGAGTGGGGGGTGGGGGGACAGGCTGAGCCCAGACCCTGGGTGCCTTCCCCGAGAGCACCCACCCCTGCCCCAGGCTCTGCTCTCAGGAACCCCGCCTGGGACATCTACCCAGTCACCCCTTCCCTGCCTCCCACCCGGCAGCCTGGCAGCACAGCCCCCACTGCCTTTCACCCCGGCTCTCGGCCCCCCACCAAGCCTGCCCTCCGTGTCCCACTGGACCCTGACAGGGAGCTGCTGTGGCCCTTTGGGGGGAGGCAGGCCCAGCGCCCGGGTTCTTGGGCCACTGCACAGGGAGGGGTGGTGCTTGCTGGGACCGGGAGAGACAGCGGGCAATGGTCAGGGGTGGGGCCAGCGCTGCCCTTCCCAGGCTCCCTGCGGGGGCTCTCGCCCACCTCCCTGGGCCTGCAGCTGCCTGGTGCTGCAGGACCCCAGCCCAGCTGCCCCAGCCCGGCCCTGCCCGCTGCCTCAGCCCCCGCACCGGCCGGTCCAGCAGCTCGCGGCGAGGAGCACCGTGGTGGGAAGACCCTCCTCCTCGCCCCCAGGGCTCGGCCGTCCCTGCTGCCAGTCCTGCCTGATGCTGAGAGGACTGGGGGGGACGGGCTGGCTGAGCCCAGCTCCTCGCCACCCTGCTGTGGCGGCCTTGGCGGCCTGCGGGAGGAAGGGGCCTTCGGAGCGGAAGGCCCGTGGGCTCTCAGCCTGGGTGACCCGGGCCCCGGGAGAGGGTGGCCTTGTGGGGGGCTGGGCCAGAGCTGGGGCCCTGCGATGCCACCAGCGGCCAGCAGAGGGGGTGCGGCCCAGCACCAGCAACACGCGTGCACACCCATGGCCCCAGCTCCCCGGCACGCGCGTGCCCGTCCCCAGCCCCACGCAGGCTGCTGAGTCAGTCCTCGGCCCTGAGGCGGGTTCCCACGCTCGGGCCTCGCTGGGCTGTGAGCTCCGAGCAGATGGTGACCCCGTGTGCCTCTTGGTCCCCACAAGCCCCTGGGGTTACACCAACTTTGCAGTGAGGATGGGGGTCTCGGATGGGACAGGTAACCGACCAAGGTCCCAGCCGGGGTGTCCTTGAAGGGGGCAGCGGGCATGTGGGGAGCCTGAGGCCGAGGCTGTGGGACAGGATGGGGTCCAGGGAGGGGCCCTACCTCCCCCAGCCTCAGGCTCCTGCCCTGACTCCAGGAGCCTCCACAGCCAGGTGAGCAGGTGAGACCCAGCAGGGTGCAGACCACAGGAGGGCGGGCTCAGGAGGCTGCCCAGGGCCCTTGGGCTCCTGGGGCTCTGGCTCTGACCCCCCAAGCCAGGAGGGCACCCGAGCCTGGGGGGCACCAGGGCAGGGAGTAGACCCTGAACAAACCACACATCATGAGAACAGCAAGGAGGAAGTTCCAGAAAAGGGGGCTGTTGGGGGCGGGGGGGGGGGGGGAGTTCACTGGCACAGACGGTGGAGGCCCAGGGCAGACGGGTGGTGGAGGCCCAGGGCAGACAGAGGAGGCCTGCGGCAGACAGATGGTGGAGGCCCAGGGCAGACGGGTGGTGGAGGCCCAGGGCGGACAGAGGAGGCCTGCGGCAGACAGATGGTGGAGGCCCAGGGCAGACAGATGGCGGAGGCCCAGGGCAGACAGATGGCGGAGGCCCAGGGCAGACGGGTGGTGGAGGCCCAGGGCAGACAGAGGAGGCCTGTGGCAGACAGATGGTGGAGGCCCAGGGCAGACAGATGGTGGAGGCCCAGGGCAGACAGATGGTGGAGGCCCAGGGCAGACAGATAGCGGAGGCCTGGGGCAGACAGATGGTGGAGGCCGGCTCGGGGGGCCTGCTGGGGAAGGGAGGCCTCCCCTGTCCCTGCATTGTGGTGGATGGCACTGGGGTTGGTCCAAGGGCCACAGCCTCAGCAGGCGCTGCCTCTGGGGTCCAGTGGTGGACATGCTGTCTGGAGTGGCCTGGCCTGGCCTGCAGGGAGGCCACCGGCTGGGGGAGGTGGCAGGTCCGGGGGCCACCTGGGTCCTGGCCCTGATGCCCTCTGAGGGAGGCACTGCAGGGGTGAGGGGGCTTGGCAGGACCTCCCCACCCCGACCACCCCCACATCCCACTCAGATGGTGGGGGTCCTGTCCCCTCCACACACATGGGGTCTGCCACCACGGCACTCGTGGCTCCTCCAGCTCCAGGCCGACCCTGGGAAGGGCAGGCTGCCGTTCTGACCGGGGGAACGGACTCTGAACTGCGGCTCGGCTCAGTCACACGGGGGTGAGAGGCAGTGGGCAGTGTTGGGGGAAAGGGGGACACCCGCTAGGATGGAGGTGGTGTGACAGGCCTTACGAGGCGGCGACGTGACCCCTACTCAGTGGGGGCTGCTGGGATCCAGGGACGTGAGGGGACTTCACTGTGGACGCCTCCCTGCCAGCCAGGAGGGCAGAGGTCCCTGCTGCCCCACCAGGGACCTGGCGCCCCCCACCCTAGAGCCCTGCCTGGGACAGACGGCCTCCCAAGGGCAGCGCGGACTCCAAAAGCCCAACTTGGCCTCTCCTGCTGTGGTCCCCCTCTGGCCCGGTCTCCTCCTGTCCTGTGGCACCCCAATCCCAGTGCCCTCGAGTACAAAGGCTCAGATGGGGGTTGGGGGCTCAGGACCCTGCCCCTCCTGGGTGCCCCTGCTCCCTGCATACACACTCGCCCCGACAACCCCAGCTCTCATGTGCTTGACTGTGCTGCAGTTTCACCAGCACCGCGCACAAAGCAGAGAACACGGGGGGAGAAGACCCCGGACGCTGCCTGGACCCCGCCTGGGCGAGCACCTGCAGGACAGGAGGTCATTCCCTCGGCTGGGGACGGGGGTCTCGGACCACTCCACTCCAGCATTCCGGAAGCAGGTCTGGAGGCTACTCTTTTAAGTGCCAATAAAAGGCTTTCAGGCTTCCCTGTGGGAGCAAGTTTAGAAACGGCGCCTGTACTGACTGCTTAGGGCAGAGGGGACAACGCATTGGAAACCGGGCTCCTGGGGGCAGATGGGGCGGCTCTCGTGTCCTGATGACGGTACAGGGACCACAGGAGAAGTTACACGCCCGACCTAACCAGAGCGGCAGCGGTGCTTGTCCTCGAGGCCGCCGGCGAGGGGAGCCGGCCAGACGCTGGAGCCGAGACCGGAGCAGCTAGTACGGGGGCAGCCTCGTCCCAACACGCAAGCAGGAGTGTCAGACACTGCCCGCCCCACACTGAGGCCCCCCAGTTTCATCGCTGGGTAGACCCTGACCTCAACCCCAACGAGACACACCTGGCACCGTGGCCCACGCTGCCCACGGCTTTGTCCCACGGGCTCCAGGAAAAACGTCCCAGCTCCCAGCGAACTCTCCCCCCACACTCTTCTCCAGCTTAGCTTCCGCGACCTCTGGCCCCAGGAGGGCAGGTGACGGCCCTGGGCCTCTCACCCGAGCCGGACCCCCGCCACCCCCACCCGCAGCACAGCAGGGCACTCGCTCAGTGCCCTCCACGGCCTTCCCCCTCGGAGTCGGGCTCCGCACACGGCCCTCGCCTGAGGCCTGACCCACAGGCTGCTCTTACCCGGCCGCTGACGACAAAGCTCCCGGGGGCCTCTGGTCTCAGGCCCGACCCCGCTCCACAACAGGAGCCGCACGTGGGCGTGGGGGGCACGGGCGCTTCAGACGGCAGCCTGTTGGCAGTGCCCTCAGCCTGGCCGGCCAGGGGCCTGCTGGACACCGGGGCCAGGACGCGGAGGCTGCACAGGCAGGCCCCCCAGGCTCGGGCATGGTGCGGCCTGGCCGGAGGTCAGGGGCTGACCAGGGACACCAGGGTCACACGGAAGTGGGTTTGGAGACTGAGAATCACAGATGTCACCACCTGACTGGGGAGAGGTGTCCTTGTGAGGGGGAAGGTTTCAGAAAAACACCGGAACAAACTCCTGCCATCAAAAACCCAGCATCGGGCTGAAGCTGCACATCAGAGCCTGACTGCAGGCGTCCACTGCCCGACATGCTCCAGGTGCAGGTGAGAGTCGGGGCGGACAGGTGAGGTCCAAGCCCAGCGCAGGGGAAGACGCTCCGAGGATGAGCACAGCAGGGAAGACACAGCAGGGGCAGCCGGACACTGAGCAGGCACCAGGCCGGATGGAAATGTATCTGCCTCACCTCGCCTGTGCCCCCAGGCTGCCTGGAGAACCCCGGCTGCCGTGGGCCCACAGGACGTGCCCGCACACACTGAAGGCAGAGACCAAGCTGCACGGGCACAGGACACCCTGGTGGAGCCTGCCCTGGAGCAAGCCCTGGCTATGCTGCTCCCGGGGCCCATGGGACCAGCTGGGGCGCCTGCCAGCCCTTCCTGAGTGGACGGGCTCTGCACACACCACAGCAGCAGTAGGGCCAGGGGAGGGTGTGCAGGGGCTCACCCCAGGCCTGCGGCCCCCTCACTAAGCCATGCTTCTTTCCCTTGGTTTCTGTGCCGCCAGCTGCTCTGAGTGGGTACAGCCAGCGCATTCAGCCGGGCTCGGCCGTGTCCTGGGACACAGGGCAGCACCTGTGCCAGGGAGGGGTCAGAGCCCACAGGGACACTTGGGTGGCCACTTGAGGATGACTTTGGTCGGCATGACTAGAAGTTGGACAGGGATGATGAAGCCATGAGGGGCCAGCTGCGAGGACGAGTGGATTTAGGGCACAGGGGCTGACACAGACGGCTGTCAAGACGCGGCAACACAGGGGAGGACAGTCGGAAGGCAGTGCCAGCTCTAGCACTGCTTTCAGTATTTCCATCTGAAAAGGTCCAAGAATTTTCTTTTAAATGGGAAAAAAACCACCAGAGCAAGCCTCTTAAAGACACTTCCACAAAACCAGGCGTCTCATCTGACACTGAAAGCATCTCACGTCACTTTGGTCCTAGCAACCTGGGAAGACGGTTTATTTAGGGCACGAGTTACTGAAATGACCCCCATCTGCAGCCAGAGAGCTCTGGGCCTCACGGCCGGGCCCTGGTGGCTGCGGGCACCACACTGCCCTCCCAGCCCAGGCCCAGCCTCCGCCGGAGGCTGTGAAGGCTGCACAGAAAACCCTGGGGTGGCGCAGACACGACAGGAAGGACGAGCCAGCCCCAGGCCCACATCGGGGGCTAGTCCCGAGAGGCCATCTTTGTGCCATGGGTGCTCGTTTCTTGGGTTGATGGAGGAGGAACGAGGAGGTGAAGTGCATACGGCAGCCGCCCCACCTGCTCTGCAGGGCTGGGGCGCGGGGCGGGGAGCTACCAGTTCTGGTTGTCCCAGCCCTCCTCGGCAGGCACCGCAGGCTGCACGGCCCTCTTGGCCTTGGCCCGGACCTCCCCGCCGGCACCCTCGCCAGCCTCCCAGTTCTCCCAGCCGTCGCTGTGGTTGCTGTTCCTGCTGTTGGAGACGGTGCCGGAGCCCCAGACGTCCCAGCTGTCCGAGCTCTTCCTCCCCGTGGAGTTGTCAGCACAGGTCCAGCTGTCGCTGCTCGGGGACTGGCGGGCCTTGGGCGGCTCGCTGCTCCCAAAGGTCTCCCAGAAGCTCTGGTCGATGGTGCTGTTCTGGAAGTTGTCTCTGCCACTGTTTTGGTAGCTGCCGCCCTCCGGGGGTCTTTTAAAGAGAGAAAGGGGCAGCCTGAAGCCATCTCACAAAACCAGAAAGGCGCGAGTGCAGTGCGCCCCAAGGACCCCCACCTCCTCACTAGGAACAGGTCTAGGGGTCCGGCCCCCAGACCCACCACCCAGGTGGGCCACGCACGTCACAGGCCTCCTGCCGAAGCCCACCCCTCCTCCTGCACGCTCGGGGTCTGCCCCGAACTGGAGGAGTTTGAAAGCAAACTTCAGAAGTGTTGGGGTTTTTGCAATGAATGAAAGAAAAAAAAAACCCTGAAGCACACAGGACTCTTTGTAAGCTCCAAACCGCTGAGAAGCAGCTCAGACAGGGAAGAGGTGACACGCCGGAGTGGGAAGGGAAGGAAGGAAACCCAGCCGGAGCTGCTGCTCTGGGTTGGACCCACTTTCCAACTCTAGTTGCAATTCCCCCATTTAAAAAACATGAAAACAGCTCATGTGGGGAGTAGAACGGGTGACCCAGCCCACGGTGGGGGCCGTCCTCCCACCTGGGCCCCCACGGTCACCCTGGTGGGGTCAGGGATCCCTGAGGGCCTGTACGGAGACCCTCCCTCCCTCCCAGCCCTGGGAGGCAGCAGTGCCACAGGACTTGGGAGAAGCCTGGAGGGACCCGGGCGCCGCTGGCTTCTGCACCTTTCAGGGCTGTGTGGCGGCCCCGGAGCCCAGGCCACAGGGGACACTGCGCACAGAGCCCGCCCTGCAGCTCATGCCCAGGACGTGCCTGCAGGACACAGAGCAGCCCCGGGCAGGGGTGACGAGGACGTGGCCTTGCCCATGGGGAAGGGGGCCCTGAGTGGCGGAGGGAGCACTTACTGGAAAGAGGGATCATCCGCTTTTCCAGAAAAAAAGGTCGTGACATCACGCCACCCCTTGCTGCCGACCCCCTGGACCTGCGGGGAGACGGAGAGGCTCGCGGGGGCCCCCGGCACGGAGGCACGCACAGCACCCGGCTGGGAACAGTACACCTTGCACACACATACACAGGACAGGGGCTCGGGGCTTTCTGTGAGCAGCTTTAGGGCGTTTGTCATAGGGACCCAGGCAGGAAACGCTCGGTGGAGACAAACGGCGGAGGCCCTAGAGTGCTGGCCTCAGTGCTCCGGAGGGAAACCAGCCGCATGGACCCCAGCCCCTCACATCCCAGACACAGGCTCCAGGCTGGCAGCAGGAGGCCGACCGCAGGCCCTCCCCATGTACGGCTGAAATGGAGCCACTTACCGAGGACAGGCCCACGGCAGCAAGACCAGGGCAGGAGGGAAAGAGCAACATGTTAACGCCCCGTCAGGCCCCACCAGCAGAGCAGTTCCACATCCTGCACTCAGCAGCCCGAGTGTCCCCAGGAGCCAGGGCCCAGGCCACGCCTGCGGCGAGAGCTCCCTGAGCGGACACACTCTGGGGGTGCAAAGCGCCGGGCCACGCTCCAACTGTTGGGGCACAGAGCAGCCGGGTGCAAAGATCTGGAGACAGCTTCGTGCTGGCCCCAGGTAGGGGGGCTGCCCTACCTTGGATGCCAGCTGGGAGACCCCACTGGACACGTCATCGAAAATCCTTCCCTCCTTCACCTACGTGAATTAAAGCACAGTCAGGAGGTGCTGGGCCGGGACGTGCTTCGGGGAGCAGGACACAGGCCCAGGTTCGTAAAGCCACTGCACCACCACACGCGTGTCGCCAAGGGGTCAACATCCCCGAACGGTTACAGTGACCAAGAGAAATGGCTCCCACCCCAGAACCTGGGCTCAGCAAGGCCCCAGCTCAGCACGAGCTTTGCCTGCCCAGTCTGAGCCGTGGCCCCCGGGGCAGGGCCAGGGGCTGTCACTGGGGGCGGAGGACAGCCCCACCCGGGAAGCACTTGGAGGAGAGGAGACAGAAACCCCCTCCACGTGGTAAAAGGCCCTCGACTTGCTTCACAATTGTCAACATCACCTTTTCCTGGGCAGGTTTGAGGACGTTTTCGTTCAGACTGTGGCTTAACTCGGAAGCCTGTTGAAAGAAAACAAACGAGGAGCAGGGATCAGCAGGCCTCCCGGGGAGGGCGAGCCTGGCCGCGAGCTCTGCCCAGCAGCCGAGCAGCAGCGTCATACACACAAGGACACGCCACGAGTGGCACCTCAGGAGGGGGCGGCAGCTCCCGCTCGCCCAGGCCCCGTTCCTCAGGTGGCGCCTGCCCTGCCTCCAGCCACAGCGCAGGAAATCGCAGAGCCCCGGGCCCAAGGATGGCAAGACGTGGCCCCATCTAAAGCAGGGGCAGGAGGTGGCAGGCGAGTGGGCGCAGCGAGCTCTGAGGAGCCACCAGGGGGCAGGCGGAGGCCACTTCCTGACCCTAGGCCTTGACGGGACCTTAGCCAGAGCTCCGGGCTTCTGGGATGAGGCACGAAGGGGCCTTTTCAAGGGGGAGAGCCGCACGACGTGGGAAGGAGCCTGGCCGCCAGAAGAGCTCCTCTGGGCTGCTCGGCTCCGGGTAAGGACAGCTACAAGAGCCTCGGCCAGCAGCTTCCCATCCAGGCACCGCCCAGGCCGCGTGGGCAGGGGGCTCTCTCGGGCTCCAGATCATGGAAGGAGTCACTGGCCAGTGCTGCCGGGGCAGCCACCTCCTGCACGTGGCTCTGATCTGAGCCCCCACGGAGGGTGGGTCAGACCAGAGCCTGGGGATCAGGTGGGGGGATGACAAGCACACCTGGGTAGGGGAGGGGCCTGCAGGGACGCTCCAGTGGGGGGGACCCAGGGAGGGGCTGGGGATGCGCTCGCAGGCAAAGCTCATGCTCAACCCAGCCAAGGTGGACCATGCACGAGAGGTGTGGGCTTTACCGGCTCCGGCTGCTGCTTGTAGCCCCAAAACTTTCCCAGATGTACATGGGGACGCGTTAAGGAGAGAGAGAGAGAGAAGGAGGGAGAGGGGGAGGGAAAGAGAAAAGGAGGGAAAGAGAGAGGGAGATTGAAGGGAGAGGGAGAGGGAAGGCGGGAGGGAGAGAGGGCGCGAGGGTGGGGAGCAGCCGTCACCAGCAACCGCCGGGCACCATGACCTGCACCGAGGCTGGGCCTGCCGACACCACCCCTGGCAGGTGCGCCCCCTCGATGACCCCGCCACATACCTGTCCCCTCCCCACTGAATCCAACCGCTCTTTTTGCTCTCAATGGACCCACTTAAAACTCTCTTCAGGGAACATGCCTCGGGAAGGGAACACACCCCAGGGCCGGCCCAACCCCAAAGGCCCCCTCGGAAGGGTGACGGGCACGTTGCAAACTCGCGGCCGCCCCACCCCGCTGAGGCCCATCCACAGCCACTGAGCTGGACGCGGCCTTCCCAGCCGACAGTCCCGAGACTTCACAGAAAAGCAAGAACTAATCACATTTTGAAGGAAAAAAGACAGCCAAGGCTGGAGAC
Source organism: Choloepus didactylus (assembly GCF_015220235.1). Classification (NCBI taxonomy): domain Eukaryota; kingdom Metazoa; phylum Chordata; class Mammalia; order Pilosa; family Megalonychidae; genus Choloepus; species Choloepus didactylus. The sequence continues at coordinate 65,553,803 of NC_051325.1, read as the reverse complement.
TGCTCCTGACACCCGGAAGAAGAGAAGGGTGACGCGTGAACAGGGACGCACGGCTCCTGACACGGCCTCCTGGCCATCGGGGGCCGCGCTGCCACAGCAAGCACAACAGATGGGGTCCCGTGACTGCCAAGGACGCCAGGCTGTGTGCAGAGACCGGCCGCGAGCACCGCAGGGCAGTCTGCGCCTGCCCGACGCGGAGGCCGAGCTGCAAATGTGCGGTTGCCCGAGGGTGCTGGTCTGGGCCCGCTGGGCACCGAGCTCGGGCCGCCTCCCATCCAGCAGCTCAGGGAGCCGCACGGCCTGTCACCTCCGGGGCTGCCAGGGGCTGCCGTCCCTTCCCCACGCTGGGCCCTGCGGACGCGGGGAGAGCCTTAAAGAATCCCAACGCAGAGCCTTCTCCTTCGTTACCTTTTGACTTGCTTGAGATCCAAATTTTGTCGCCTGAAAGGAAAAAGAAAGACAAGCCCGTTCACTCCCTTTCCTAACCCGACCCCAGGCCTCCTTTCCACCGGCCGAGCCCCACGCTCGGGACAGTCTTGCGTCCGCCCCAGGCCACCCACACTAACTCCAGCCGGGGCACCCGGGGTGCTGGCAGCCAGGCAGGAGACTGCTGCGGGTGCCACCTCCCTGCGGGGGGGAGGCTGCCGGGCACACCACAGGGACGGCCAGGCCCGAGGGCACCGGCTTCCCACAGGCCCCCTGGGGATGGAGGACCCAGTGCTGGGGGTGGCCCCCACTCCCTCCTCAGTGGGCTTTAGCTCTGGCCCAGGCCCCAGACGCACATGTGCACATGGGAGGCGTCCGATCCAGGGTGGGCACCCAGGACCCCCCGCGACAGCCCACCTTCCTGGAGCCCAGCACCAGGGTTCGTGCCGCCAGCCGGGAGGGGCAGCCCCTGTGCCGTCCAGGTCCCGCCCGCTGCTCCCTGCCCAGCACCCTGAGGAGCTGCACACTCCACAGAGAAGAAAAGGCCTGGCCACCGACACAGCAGCTGGAGGCCCAGCCCCCGCCACAGGCAGGGAGCCCAGGGCCCCGGGGTGCTGACCCCTCCTCCCGGGGCACGGGTCAAACCTCGCCGGGTCTCAGCTCTTCACCTGTTCCACAACGATAACAGCACCCCTCACAGGGGATCCCCAATAAGAAAGGGGTGCTCGCCCTCCAGCTTCAGGCTGGTTGTCTGGATGGCTCCAGCCTTGGGCCTTCTGGGCCCTTCTGCCGCGGGTCGGCTCAGCCGGGCGGCCACGTACCAGCCTTTCCCTCAGCTCTCCCTCCTCCTGCTCAGCCATGAGGCCTGAGCCCCACTCCCGCCTGGTGCCCTGCCTCCTCTCTGGGGCTGACCACCCGGCACTCACCCGTTTGCTCACTGCCCCCCCCCCTCGTCTGTCCTGACACAGGTCAGGCCTAGGAAACCCCCAGACCCAAACCTCACTTCAGGCAGGGAAGAGGGGAAAACCCTCTCTAGAGACCCAGAGGCAGACCTTGAGGGCTGCAAGGTGGCCGGACCCTCACACACTCAGCAGGGTGGGCGTCCACCGCGCATGGGGTGGGCTGCGGCTACCACCCCCTCCCTGGGTCCCAGCACCCTGGAGGCATGGAGCATTGTCATCCTGAAATGTCGCCAAAGCCTTGGAACTTCCTGAGGAGTGTCCCCTGGGCAGAGGGAGGGTCGCTGAGCTAAGACCCTCCTCTTCCCTCACTCCCCCCTATCGCCTAGCGCGGACAGGCCCGGAGCCGCAGGGCCCGGCTGGGGGTACTTACGCCCTCCTTGGCTGCTGAGGCGAACCTGCTGGCCCCAGTCGTGAAGCTGCTCCAGCCCTGCGAGGGAACAACATGGGCGCCCGGTCAGGGCCTGGCTCCCAGACGCCCCCTGACCCTCTCTTGGCCCTGACCCCAAGCGTCAATTCGGCTCTGAGCTCTGACAAAGGAAGGTCGGGCTGCTTGGCCAGGCGGCTGCGAAGCGGACTCTGGAGAAGGCCCTTTCAACCCTTGCACGTCCTGCTTCTACAATGAACCAACGTGTGCTCACGACAAGTGCCCTCAGACGCTGTGGTGTTTGCTGTCCCTGCCTCCACCATGCCAGCCTGGCTGCCCGAGGTGCACCTCCCGGGCACACCTCTCCTGGCTACAGCAGGCTCAGCTCAGTCACACACACCTGCCACTGGTGAGGTGCTGACCACTCAGCAGGCCCACCCGTCACCCCAGGAGGAAGGGGCAGTGCCCAACCCCCCACCCGGAGGAGGACCACCCGTCACCTCAAGAAAGAAGGGGCAGAGCGCCCACCCATCACCCCAGGAGGAAGGGGCAGCAGGCCCACCCATCACCCTGAGAGGAAGAGGCAGAGGGCCCACCCGTCACCCCAGGAGAAAGGGCAGTGGGCCCCCACTCTGGCCCACACGGAGACTGTGATGGGGTGAGGAACCCTGGTTGTCATCACAGCCTGTTGTCCTGTATCTGGATTCAAGGTGGTTTGCTCCTACACCTTCCAAAATAAACTAGGGCTCCTGAAAAACACTCCTGTGCCATTTAAATCTTGGCTTCCTCCTCCACCCGAGGGCCGTGCAGACCAGCCCACGCCAGAGCCACCTGGAGAGCGAACAGTCAGCACGAGGTGCAGGACACCAACATCCAGAGACACAGGAGGATGTGCCTGCTCAGGAAGCTACCATACACAGAGCGTTAACTAAAATCCACTTTCTTTCCTGAGAAGACTCAACAGCATCTTAACAGAAAGGGACCCTGGCTGCCGTGGGCTCCCCAGCCAGCCCTGCGTGGCCGCCCCACGCGACTCGCAGCTGCCAACAACTTGGAGTCCCGAGTGACCACAAGGGTCTGAAATCACGATGGCAGCCGAAGGTAAACCTGGACTGAGAAGTTCACTCATTTTGGAATAAGAACAGGTTTCTGTGGATCAAAAGAAGACGGCAGAAAACGGAGGTCAGCTGGGTCTCTCGCCTGGCGCCCCTAAGTCCGGACCTGAAGGCGAACCCAAGGGAGCCGCCAGTGCTCCTCCCAGGCTCTTTCTGCCCCCACCACACCTGCCCTCGCCCCCACACCACACCCGTCCTCTGCACTGTGCCTATGTGTCAGAGTCTCGCCGAGCTGGCAGGCACAGCACCCCTCACCCTGCGCCCCGTGGTCAGCCAGGCAGGGATGGTCAGGCCCTAGCCGCCGCCTCTGGTCGGACCCGTGGGTCGCTCGAAGGACTAGCTTCACAGACAGACGCGGGCCTGTAGGCCCCGCACGGGAGCAGGGAGAGAGCAGGTGCAAAACACCCTGGGCCTGACCTCTGACGCCCAGGAAGGCTGGGAGGGTCCCTGCAGCTGCACCCACCCCTCAGCCCCCCAATGCCGCCTTTGTGATGCCGACGGGTGCGGCTGCAGTGTGTCCACGCGGTCCCGGGACCCAGCGCAGCCTCCAAGTGAGGGCGGCCCGTGCGCTCCCCAGGAAGAGGCACAGGGTCTTTACGGTTTACGTGCAATTCTCAATCCTTTGGAGGAAACGGACCCGGTTAAGTCTGGAATCTGTACCTTATAACCAGCGTAAACAAAAGACCAGATACATCTGGGAACCTGAGCAGCTTAAGCCAAGCCCTGAAAGGAGATCTCCCCAGTGGTGAGACAGAGGAGCCCCGAGTGGAGAAGTGTGGGGGCAGGGCAGGACGGTGGGGTCCACGCCAGCTCACCGAGTACAGGGACGACACGGCACTGCTGAGGAAGTCGTCTTCTCTTTTCTGGGGTGGCACCGTGTTCCCAAACCCCACATAGCGGCTCTCCTGGGCGCTGGGAAGGGAAACACAGACAAGCAGCGGCTGGGACACGGGTCCTGAGTCCTCTCCAAACCCCGAAGGGCACAGAGGGGCGCTGCGAGGAGCACACCCGATGCCGTGCCAGCCGGGGCAGGCTTGCGGACTCCTGCAGCAGTGCACAGCCGCGACACCACTGCCCCGAGTCCCTAGCAGCACCAGAAGCAAGTAACCAGAGCTCCTGGAAGAAGCACCCAAAAGACTTAATGTGAGAGCTGCAGGGGGGGCCAGATTCTGGAAGGAGAACTCTTTCTCCTCTGCGTGAGGTCTGCTCTGCACTCTTACTCTGACAGAGGCCGGCCCGGGTCTCTCCATGCTTAGCACATGTGCAGCTGCCCCTCCCCAGGCAGAGACGGCAGAGCCCGCCGTCCCTGGACCACCCTCGCTGAAACCCTCGACAGGCTGAGCAGTGCACCTCGGTTTGCAAAGGCCTCACCCTTGGTAGGAGCCGAGATCCTCATTCAGCCAGTCCTCAAAAGCCTTGTCTGCGGAGGCCGCCGTATTCTGGGGATGGCCAGAGGCGCTGAAACCCAGAGCCACGGGTTAGTGCAGCCGAGATGGGTCACGTTTAAAACAGAAGCTGCCAGCACAGCCAGACCGAGCGAAGCCAGCGAGAACCATGGGTATGTATGACATCCTGAGGCCAGGCTGACCGCCAGGCTTTGTCCAGAGGCTGAGACCCAGTCAGGGAGCAAGTGAAGGCTCCCGGCCTCACACAGACCGAGAGGGGCTCCACGCAGCCCCCACAGGGCTGCTGCCAGTCAGCGGACCAAGGTCAGGGGAGGGAGAGGCCGAGGGCCAGGAAAAGGGAGAGGCCAAGGGCCAGGAAACAAACGGAAGCCACAGTCGGAGACCATAGACAAGGCCCCCAGCTCTGCAAACAACAGCAAGTGAGAATGCAGAGCCGAGTTCTAACCAAGCAGCCAAACACAGCAAAGGGGCAGTGTGGCATCCCAGTGTACGCTGCTCGCCTTCCCATTGACCTGGTCGCTTCTAGAACACCCCCCAATTCGTGATGGAACACACGGCATGTTTTACAGCAGAACAAGTGACACGCACCACCAGTGGGACTAGTTCAACGTGCTACAATCGGCCTGTGCAGTGGGAGAATGGAGACTTGGCTGCACAAGTACGCAGCGTGTGGAATGCGTGGCCGCCCCTGCCACACCCAGGAGGACAGGCCTAAGCTCACCCCTGAGCAGAGGGAGATCTGACGCTGTGTTTCAGACACAACTCCACTGCTCAGATTTTTACCCAAAGTTTGTGTTATTCCAGCAATTTTAAAAAGCGGTCTCTCCCAGCAACTCTTAGAAACACCCTCCATCAGTGCCGCCCATGAAACCTTGATAGAAAGGTTTCCGCGGGGTTCTGGGCCACAGTCTGATCAGAATGCAAGAGGCTGCCGGGAGGCTCGGGGGTGGTACCGGTGGGCTGAGGACAGCAGCGTCTTGGGCTGCGGTGGGGTCCAGTTCTGGGCAGGTGATGAGTCCAGGGACCATTCTCTGCCTTCAGCCAGAGTGGCTACCTGGCAAGCGGACACGGGAGGAGTCGGAGGGTCATGGATTCCTGCTGCTCCGACGTGCCCCAACACCCCACACGCAGCTTCTCACGGCTCAGTGGCTGCAGGTCGGGTTTGCGAGCAAAGCGCGAGTGATGGCGCCAGGCCTTACCTTGACTACAACCGAGAACAGAGGCGCCCAGGGATCTGCCCACCTGCCCGCGCACAGAGGGCCTGGCGCTTACCTCGGGGCATTCTACTCAGGATGCATTTGAGGGGTCAGGGGTCACAGTTCCTTTTTTCCCCCCACAGTTGCTTTATAACCCTCAACGCTCCTCAGAAGGAGGTCTGTCTTCTACCCCTGTTATTACAGGCCACCTACCCCCCACCCGGGCAGGAAAGCTCTAGAGAGGACAAAGGCTAAGCCCCGGCCGCAGGCAGCTTTCCTCCAGGTTCCTAAAAGCTCTGGCCGAGACTGCCGCCTTGTCTGTGCACCTGGACCACGTGTGACCTCCACGGGGCGTCGCACCCACAGAACCCTAAAACCGCAGCCCCCACCCACGGCAAGAGGAAGCACAAGCGGGTGCAGCAGCCTTACGGCCACCAGCCAAGCAAGACAGGCCCCTCTCACCTTATCCCTGAAGAGAGCCGCGGCTTTGCTGTTGTATTTCTCCTGCAAGGACCAGCAGGGATCGTAATCCTCTTGGGATTCCAGGAACTCTCGGAATTTAGCATTTCCCCCAGCCTTCATCTTCTCCAGCTCAATGTCCTTCCACTTGTCCATAGTAACAGAGCGCACAAAGCTAGACATCAAAGTTCTGATTTAACTAACAAGTACTGGGGATGTCTAAGGCCCCTCATCACATCGCGGGTCAGAGGTGGGGCTCCCGGGGGGGTGGAGAAGCTGGCGGCCCAGCGGGAGGCACCCACAGCCGGCCATGGTGCAAATGTCAGCCCAGGCCGCCAACCCCCGAGGACCGTGGTGTGACCATCACATGGTTCGCTTTTTGTGCACAATTCAGGTTAAACTTAGAGACCTCGGCTCAGTCTGCGGGCAAGCGCCTCTGCCGCTCGGGAAGGGCACTGACCTGAGGTGCACCCCCAGGCCTCGGTGCTTTCCGGAGCATTCCAGGCAGATCCAGATTCCATAGGTCACACTCACCCACTGTGGATTGAAGGCGCCGCACTCAAAACAAACCTGCAAGAGGGCCCCGTGTGACTGCTCGAGGCAGCTCGGGGCAGCGCCCATAGCTTCACAGGCCCCACGGGGGTGGCAGGTGGGGCGTGGCAAAGACAGAGCCAGAAAAGAAGTGAGGAAGCCTGGAGCTTGGCCACCGAGACGAGACTGTCACTGACAGTGGGAGTCTGACAGCCAGCTGGGGGTCGGGCGGAGGCCACCGCAGCCCACGGCCACACCGGAGCAGGGGTGGCCACGGGCAAGCCAGGGAGGAAGCTAGGGGCCGGGCAGGCCTGCCAGGAAGCCAACAGGAAGGCAAAGAGACCCTGCACTACCGTTCAGACCTAACACAAAGTGAGCAAAGCAGAAACTTCCCAAAGTAAACACAGACCCCCCCACCAAGAACTAGCATTTGGCCAGTTGCAGAAGCTGGCCTGCCGCTCTCAACCGTCAACCTCTCCTCCACAAGGCAGGCAAGGGCAGGCCATCCTGCTCAAGCTCGGCTCAAGAAGCCTGGGCCACAGTGTCCTGCGAGGGGACTACATGCCCAGGGCAGCCAGGACTCTCGAGGTTTACTGAGACCACTGAGCCCAAGACAAGCAAATGCTCACATTGTTTTCATCCTGCACTCTGACTTCTTTGAGAACTTTCCTGGTCCTTGGACTGGCCATGATACTGCAAAAGAGAAAGACAAAGTTTTTAAATTTACAATGAGCTACTTTGAAAGAAAGAAAATCAACAGTCAGTGCCACAACTCTAGAGGACAGATAACTTCATGAGCTTCTGTGGGGGAAGCTTTCAGAAGAAGCTACAGAGCAACACAGGCAGGCTGCAGGCAGCAACTGTTCTCCAGAAAGAACGGAAGCAGTTTGGATGCTCCCAGGCCAGAGGACAATGCAATTAAGAACAAAATGTGACCGCTGGTGCCCATTCTGCTTAAGCATCATGTGCCATCAAGACTACACAATTTATAAAATGTTGTATCTTCTCAATGGTAAAGTTTCCAGCAAGTGCTGGTCTTTATAAAACGTGCAGATTGGCTGCCAAGCTGGATTTCCTGCCTCAACAGGGTGCGTGAAGACCCGGCCTGACAACCTACACGCTGATGGAGGCCCCTGGCCATCTGCACCTTCCCGTACCTCCCCTGGGCACGGGGGCTCCCCAGCCTGAGCCAGCTGGGCAGGTCGGTCCTCCGTGGGGCCACCTTTCCCCAGAGGGATGGAGATGGTGGGCAAGCGGCCAGCAGAGCAGGGCAAGGCAGGGGCCTGGGCACCACCAGACAGACTGGCAGGGGATAGTAGCAGCAACACAGCTCAGGCTGAAAAGAAAGGCTGTTTATTTCTTTATAGCTCTAAGAGCTCTAGAAAAGTTAACTTCAACTTGAGTCCCACTTGAATTCATGAGCAGGAAAATCAGCTAAAATAAAAGATACAAAGCCAGAAAAGGGTGTGTGTGTGTGCCGTTGGGCGTAGATGAGCTGCATGGATCCTGCACAAGCCACTGCTGACCTAGAGGAGATCCATGCAGGAGACAGCAGCCTGGGCATGAGGCACCTCGACCAGCCCAGCCCGCGGGGGAGCGTGGCGCCTCTCGTCTGAGCGTGGCACCTGTGGCCTGCTCCCCCCACACTCAACAGCAACGCACACTCCACCGAGAGCATCCAGTGCTCCCTGGGTGACGGAGGCCTTGCTGTGGGCGCCTCAATGCCGTCTCCTTCCTGCTTTGCTTACACTCAAGGTGACTGTTTAGAGCCAGCTCCTCCAAATTATGTGGAGGCACAGCTTAAAAAACCGGAGGACTCCGTCCAGTATTTCACTTTTAATCTTGGGTGTCAGAAAGGAGGCCCTGGCTGAAAGGAATCCTGACTGCTGCACACGACCAAACCTTACAAATCTGGACACCCTCTGCTCCTGATGTCCATTAGTGTCCACTCTGAGCTATTTGAACTTAGGAATAAACATTTGTTTATCGACCAAACCAAAACCAAGAGGTCACTCTCAGCTCCTCTCTCCTGCCGCTCTCCATGCTGTTCTGACAGTGCACTGAGCTCAGACACACAAGAGGACGGATGCACCAACAGCAGCATCCACCCCTGGCCTGAGTTGCTCACGCAGTGCCACCACCACACCAAGGAGCAAATGGGCAAACACAGTGGGAGAAAAGCCCCCACAGATCCTTGTCTCCCAGCTGGAGACACGTGTAACCACGGATAAGCCAGGACCCATCAAGACAAGGTGGCCACACAGACAGGACCAGCGCAGGTCTCCAGTCTCAGCCCAGGGCTCTTTCCAAGGCACAGGCACCTGCCCCAGGCAAGCAGGTGCTTCCCAGAATGCGAAGACCGTGGTGAGAGAATGCTCTCAATTTCTAATTGGGCAAATAAGGCAGAGAACTACTGGAAAGAGAGCAATGTGGAAAGTAAATGACCTGGCTTGATTAAAAGGAGCTCCTCTACATGGACCAAATTCTGGTGTTTGAGAGCCCTTTAATTTTCTCCTGAATTGTTACCTTCAATAACACGGAAACAAATTCTGCCTAACTTTCCAAAACACAAACATGGTTCATCTTGAAAAATAATCCAAGAACTCTTGGTTTAACACTTAAAACCAAGAACGTAAAAATCTGTTTGAAGCACCCAAAGTCTCCATGTCTAAGAACAATGGCTCTTTCTCATTCTAAGGAACAGATTATTTCTGAACTGCCAAGGATATGGTCACAGAAAGCTAAGAGCTGTGCCACCCCTTGGGGCTTGATGAGAGCCCCATCCTCAAAGCCACCATAAACAGAACGGAGCAAGGAATGTCCCACCTGCATTACATGGTCAGAACCAGGGGTTTGTCCTTCAACACAGCAGACAAGAAACATGGCTCTCATAAACCCACAGAAACTAGCAAAAAAGCCCCCTCCCCCAAAACAGCCACCACATCAGAGGGTGAGGAGCAGAAGCCAAGCTGAAGCGGCCATTCCTGGTTAGCGGCCTTCCTAGTACCTGAACAGAACCCTAACGACCTGGCCTGACCAGTACCAGCCCACAGGGGACTTGAGAAGGGGCTAGACTGGACTCTGTATCCAGGCCAGGTCCTGGGTCCCCAGGAGCCAAGAAGAAACGAGGCGGGAAAGAGACTGAGGCGGCCCGGCCGAAGGGCTCTCACTGCATGGGAGAGGGCAGGAGTGGGCAGGGGTCCCCGGAACTACAGGAGGACTCCAGATCCTGTGGGGGGCAGCCTCGGAGGGGGGTGTGTGGAACGCCCCGGGCGCGCAGGGCGGGGAGGGTGCAGATCCGGGGGGGCGGCCTGGAAGAGGGCGCCGGGCGGGAGGAACAGAGGAGGGGGTCCCCGTGGGCAAAAGGCCGGGAGGTCGGGAGCAGGCGGGGTGCGCAAGTCCAGGTCCGGGGGTAGGACGTGGGAGGGGACAGCGGTCTCAGAGCGAGGCGGAGGCAGCCCCGGGAGCGCGCGCGGAGCGGGGGTTCAGGGCGGGGGGGCCCGAGAGGGGAAGGGGGTTCCCGTGGGCCCGAGGCCGCGTGTGCACCGCCCGAGCCGCGCGCTCACCAGGCGAGCGGGCCAGGCCGCCGGGCTCGATCCCTGTGCGCCCGGGCCGGGCTGGGGCCGGGGTCCTGCCGGGGTGGAGGTCGAGCCGGCCGCGGAGCTGCACCGAGGATGCGAGCCTCTCTCCGACCCGGCCGCCACCAGCTTCCGGTTACGTTGCTCTTCGCAAGGCTTCATGGGACACCGGCGGCGGGGAGGGATTTCCGCCTTGGTGCCAGCGAGGACGGCGTGGCCCCGCCCCCGTTGCCATGGTGACGCGCATCTCCGGCGGGTGCCCCAGGCTGGAGGTCAGACCGCCCGGGACCCGGGACGGGGAGGGGGCTGCGCTGGGGCCCCGGACTGGCCGGGACTCGGGGCGTCCGCCCTGGGCGTCGTTTCGCCCCTCCTTCCAGTCGGCAGCGAGTGAGCGCCACGCCCCAACCGGAGGCCGCTCGGCTGAGTCCCAACCCGGGGGAAGGGTTAGGTCACCCGCGGTGCGCCGCGGAGCCTCCGGCCTCTAAAACGGCTGACGTGGGACAACGTGCCCGCTGCATCCGGCGGGGTCTGAGCGTGGGCGGCCTTAGGGCCCGCGAGCACCCGGGCGGGCAGCGGCGGAGCGTGGGCTCGCGCGGGCTCCACGGGAGGCAGGGGGCCCTCGGCGGGGGGACGGCCGGCCCGAGGTGACCCAGCCGGGGGGAAGCCCGGGGAATCAATACCGGCTTCCTCCCGCCCTCGGATCCCCCTCTGTGCCTGCCGGCAGCCGACCCCAAGGGAAGGTCACAGGGCGTGGGAGCCCACGGGGCCGTCCCGGGGGGAGAAAGATGGAGTGGTTCTGGGTGGGCAGCTGGAAGCAAATCATAGAATGCGGATGTTTCAAGTAGGCTACGAAGCAGTATGAATAGTAGGAGCCCAGATACGTGAAAATACGCCTATAGAAAGATAGCTATTTAAAATGATTATGGGGGGTTTGTAATAGCAAGTGATTTTTAGTTTTGCTAATTTATGGTTTCGTGTGTATTCTGCATTTTTTTCATTAATCTGTAACTTTTGAAATGATCAAGTAACATTTTTTTTGAGGTACAATTTACACAGTAAAATGTACAGTTACTTGAGTTGTGACAAATGCATGTCCCCATGTAACCACCACGACGACAAATTACAGAACACTTCCATTAATCACCCTGCAGAGATAGCCACTGATTCTGACCCCACGGCCTGGAGTTTTCTCTGTTCTAGAACTTCATATAAATGGAATCATGCAATATGGACTTTTTCTTGATGGCTTCTTTCACTTAACGTAATTTAAAAAGATTCATCTATGTTATTTGTATCAGTAATTTGTTCATTTTATTGCTGAATAGTATTCCATTGAATTAGTATTTCACAATTTGTTTATCCATTCCCTTGCTGGCCACTGGGGCTGGTTCCAAATTTTGGCTGTTGTAAATAAAGCTGCCCTGAAATTCATATATCAAAGTGTTTGTGTGAGTATAGCTTTCATTTCTTTTGGGTAATTACTTAGAAGTGAGACAGCTGGGTGATGGAAAGGTATATGTTTAGCTTTATGAGAAAGTGCCAAACTTTTCCCTGGTGTGTACTGTTTGAGGCGCCCGCCAGCAGCCTGAGAGTTCCAGTTGCCCCACATCTTTGTCAACAGTCGGTGTTGTCAGCCAGTCGAGTGGGTAAAAGTGGAACCCCTGCAGTTTCAACTTGCGCTTCCCTCCCTGATGGCTGTGAGCTGCTCTGGGTCCTGTGGGTGCTCTAACTTCCCAGCCTTCCAGCCTGTCCCATGCCCTGCTGAGCATGTTCCCACAGCCAGAGGAGCCCCATGGAAGGAGTCACCAGCCCTTGCAGCTGAGGCGCTTGGCATGCACTGGAATGGGAGGCTGAGGCGATGTGGCCAGGGGACCAAGCATGTCTGCAAAGTGGCAATACGAGACCATGTAGATTTCAGTATGAGGTCTTGTGGTTGTGCTGTGGAGGCGCCACACATTCAGAGAGTGGGAGCCACGGTCTGGAACAGCCACAGTGGACTTCCTGGAGGAGGCGGGATGTGAAGGATGAGATGTGAATGGGAGGAGAGGAGAAGGGAAGGTGTCCCAGGAAAGTGCACAGATGGAGCCAACTTGAGGCATCAAGCAGACCAAGCAACGAGCAGATGCTGAATTTTCAGTTTTCTGATCATAAAGCAAAAAAACCCGAGTGCCCCCCCCCACCAGACCTAGGTGGTCTGAGGCTGCGTCCACCCCCCAGAGCCAAGAGCAGAGGGCCAGCCCATCCGAGGACAGGGCAGGCTTCTCTCTGAGACCCCAAGGCTCACACGGTGGCCAGGTATGAGAGGATAGACAGCTGGGGAGCTGGGCAAGGGAGGGCTGTGCTGGCTGGGAGTGAAGCACCCCAGGTTCTTCGTCTCAATCCGTTCCTGGGGGTGTGAGCCCATCGCAAGTGGGACCTTTTGATGAGGCGCCGTCAGTTACGGGACAGCCCACCTGAAACAGGCTGGGTCATAGTCCTGTGCTGGGAGAAGGCCACTGAGGGAGAAGCCTCGGGAGCAGCCAGAAGCTGGAAAACAAAGAACTCGGAAGAGAAAGGAGATGACGCCACCCCGTGCATCACCAGGTGACAGAAACCCAAAGGCAGTTGACCCCTGGAGGAAGCTGGCTCTGAAACCGTGAGCCTCCATGAGCCTGTACGTTCTGTGCGGTGTTTTAGCAGCCGGGAAACTAATAGGGTGGTGAAGGGCGCAGAACGTGTGGCTGCAAATTGAAAATGCTTACTCTTCTATCTGAAATGTTTAGATAAAAAGTTTCTCTCTTCAAAGCTCGGGCAGCCCATTACTTTTCAGTTTTAGCGATGTGGTCATCTCTGTGGCATCTCTGGGGTTTGAAGCCCCGTAAACAAGATGGAACCTGAAGGCGGAGGCCTGGGAGCAAGTGGCCGTGCAGCGCTGGAGGGCCCTGGTCACCTGGGGTCAGCAGGGCCTCCTCGTGCCATGAGCCAGGCAGGTGCCAGGGTGTGTGTGAGCCCACTGTGGCCCCAGGGTCTTTCCCTGGACTCAGTTTCCCCGTCAGTGAGGCGGGCCCTGGGCTCCGTGGAACAATCCCATCTAAACAGCACGCCTGCCCAGCTTGGCTGTTACCCTCCCGTGGGCCGAGGAGAGCCCTGAACTTGAATTTGCCCAAGGGCAAAAGGCAGTCAGAGGTGGAGCAGAGGTTTGTGTGCAGACCCTACCTGCACCCCAAGCCGAGGACGGAGGGGGCACAGGGGCCCGGCTTCCCCACCGCTGCCCTGGTTCAGGGCGGCGGAGGGATGTGGGGCCCCCAGTTGGCAGCTGCAGCTCCAGGCCGTCCCAGGCCGCTGCGACCCCCAAAGACCTTCTTTTGGGCGGGGCCGGCCAGCGGGAGCCGAGCACAGCTGGGTGAGGGTCACTGAGGGAGGGGGCGCGCGGCCTGGAGGCCCCGGGCACATGGGAGTGAAGCGGGGGCCGGGGAGTACAGGGGTGCCCGCCTCGCCTTTCCTGGAGTGCTGCGGGGAACCCCGCCATCCCCGCGCCAGCCCGAGCTAGGGGCTCCCTCCCCAGCGCTCCTGGTGTCTCGCTGAGCCCTGGCGCGGGTTGGGCTGTTCCCTGCGCGGCTGCCGGGGGGGGGGCAGTGTGGAGCCCCGCATCCTCCCGCAGCAGCCCACCTGAGGCCGGCTCCCGGCGCTCTAAGGGCACCTCCTAACGTGGGGAATCCAGTGTTCCTGGATGTGCCACCAGCTCTATTTCAACGCACAGCAGCCTGTACTGATGGGCACCTGTAACTTCTTATCCTGTAAAATAGCGGAGCTTCTGTGACTGGATGTGCCCGGAGCCCTCTGTCATCCTTTGGGCTCTCGGCTCACCTGGAAAACACCCCCATGTCGGGTGCAGCTCAGGGGCAAGGGCTGACAGCTCTCCCTCCAGGGTGGCTCCCCTCGAGCCGCAGATGCCTCTGCAGTGGGCAGTCGGGCCCCCACGGAGCACACTGAGCCAGCCTCAAGGCCTCCAGGTTCCATCCACGCTGCTCCCTCCTCCCGTCTGCTGAGAATTGTTGGGGAACATCCCCGACTTAGGAGAAAGCGGGGGATTCCAGCAGGATGGCTGGGTCAGGTCCTCGGTCCCACCCACACACAGAGCCGACCGGGCACCACCTCTGGGACACCGACGGCCACCCACAGCCGCAGCTGCACGTGCGTCTCAGGGAGGTGAGATGCAGGTGCTGGGGATGTGGGGCAGCAGCAAGCCATTCGGCCTGGTCTGGGGATCAAGGTGGCTGCCTGGGGGGGTGGCCTGAGCAGGACCTGCACACCTCCTGGATGCCAGCCTCGTGAGGGGTCCTGGGGAAACCCAAGCAGGTAGAGGGACCTGCTTCCCGGAACCACGGCCCTCATCACAGCAGGTGCGGAGCGTGGAGACCCCTGGCAGGCAGCGCGGGCTCCTGGGTGGGGTCCTGGTGCATAGTGGACGCCATCGCAGTGCCCACCTGGACATGCTGCCCAGGGGAGCACGTACACCAGGTGCTGAGCTTCCAGCTGCCCCCTGCCCCTGAGACTCATCCTTGTCTTGAAATTAACATGCCCTCAGCCCCCCATACACTCACCTCCCCCACCCCCCACCCCAGAGCTCATCCAACCACTGATGGGGGGGTGGCAGAAGTGAGCACCCCACACTTGGGGGGACCCACTGAGGTGCATTCCCTGCTGCAGGAGCAGGCTGAAGCCCCCCACCTGCTCAGCTCCCCCAGCACCTCCTGAGAGCGCTCCCTGCAAGCCCCAGGGCTTGCCTCTGAGCTGGCATTTTTGGGGTTGGTACTTGCCCTGGGGTGGTGGACGCCAGCACCTCTGAGGGGGGCAGTAGGTGAAGGTGGGCAGTGTGGCAAAAGGCAAGTACTCCTGAACCGTCTCCCTAACCTGCCCAGCTCCTCCCTCACCAGCACCCTGGGAGGCCAGATCCAGTCGCCATGGGCCACAGCCAGAAAGAGCCCCAAATCCTACTGGGCACGCCTGTGCCGCCCCATCACCTCCTGCTTTCTCCCGTCAAGCAGCTTGGGGTAGGATGGCAGCTCGCGTGAGGGGGCGCAGGAAACAGAACTCGGGGTACCTGACATGGACCCTCCGTGTGCCCTGCCCTGTGTCTGCTCTCCCTCGCGAGCGATGCGCTGAAGGGTCCTCTCCAGGTTTCCTCCTTTATGCTCGCCACCCCACCCCCCCCCCCCGCCTGGCAGGGTCAGCCAGTCGCCTCCAGCGCACCCACCCGAAGCCGGCATCGAGGCGTCCCGGGACCCCTGGCCCCACCCCACCTGCCTGCTCACTGGTGCCCTCCTCGGCACCCCCTCCCCGCCTCTGGGAATCCGCTCCTCGCTCTGGGCCCACCCTGCTCCTCCCGAGTTCCTGGAGGGCCAGGCGCGTCCCGGCCACTCCCTGCCCCTCTGCGTGCCCAGCCCGTCCCACTCGGGCATGCCTGGTGGGGCCGCGCCGAGGGGGGCACCCCTACTGACCCCCGGGCTCCTCAGGGGCTCGGCCCCGCCCTCCAGGAGGGAGGCCCCGTGGTCCCGCGCGGCCCTGCGGCCCTGGCCGTGGCTGCAGTTTGGAGAGGACCTGCCCAGAGCGCCTCCTCCGCTCTGGGTCACTGGAGGGCAAGCGGTCCACGGCCTTCCCTGCAGGGCCCCCCTCCACACTCCCTGGGAAACAAGCAGACTTCGCTTGCACATCGGTCTTACACCGGAGCCTTGTTCTCTTCAGCTGCCGCTGCGTGCCGCCGTTTCCTTCCCTGGCCCCTTTCGGGAGGCCAGGGGTCCCAGGGTAGCCTCCATCAAGCTCTCACTGGTCGTCTGCACATCGCTCTCTCTCATTTGTGTAAGTTTTTCTCTGTCACAGACTGGAGAAGTGGAAGTATTGGGTAAATTATGATAGATTTTGCCAGATATTCCCCCAAAACCTCTGTACCAAATGCCCTGCCGCCTCCAGGACGTGAGTCTTGAAACTGCACCCTCCCTGGAGATCCTCGATACGTTCATCCTTGCCAGGGGATAAATGCATGTGCTGCCACTGCTTTAACTTTCCTTTCCTGGTGGCAGGAAGGCCAGTGGTGCAGGCACCAGCCACTGTACGCCGCCCCTGGGGACATCTGTGTGTGTTCTTGGCCTGTTTTTGTCCCCCATTGATCCCCTGCCACTGCCAGGACTTTGCTGAAGCAGCTTCATTCTGGATCTGGAGGGTAGAACCTGGGGTTCACCCAGGGTCCACCCAGGCCAGAGCTGCCACATTCCTGGCCTCAAGCCTGCTGGACCAGCTGGCCTGGCCCCATCTGCCCTCTTGCTACCGCCTCTCAGTGCTGCTCGGGAGAACTGGGCCCAGGACAGAAGGAAGTGGAGAGAATGCCAGAGCACAAGGCCCTGCTAACACAAGAGGCTGCACGTTGCAGGAGAAATGCAGCTGTTCCTTGAAAATCCCAAGCAGTCGTGTAGCCCCACACACAGAGGAACGTGCAGCTGTGCTGAATTACACGTGGTCACACCAGCTGGGAGTGATGCTGAGAATGTGCTGAGACTGGCCGGCATCTCAGATCACAGCCCTGGCCGGTCAGCCCCAGTGGCCCCCGTGCCCCTGTGCACCAAGCCTTAACCCCTTCTATGTCTATGTTAGTCTTTCTTAGTTGGGCATCTGTCCAGACTCTAGTTGCTAAAGACAGACAGCACAACCCTAAATGACTTAAGCAACAAAGGGAATTTATTGGCTTGTGTAATGGAAAGTCTAGATGTAAATGGCTTTCAGGCAAGGTTTGATCCAGCAGCTCAAATTCTCACCAGGAGCCAGGTTTCTCTCCATTTTGCTCTGCCATTCCATCTTTACTTTAAGGTCCAAAATGCTGCCAGCAGCTCCTAAGGCTGAAAGCATCCTCATTTATAGACACTAGAAAAAAAGTGACTTTGTACCAGCATTCCAGCCAAGAGCCTGAGTTTCACTCTGATCAGACTTGTGGAGCCACGTGTCTGCTTCTAAGCCAGTCACAGGCCAGCTGATGAAATGCACTAATTGGTTACAACCAGGTATCGCAGGACAGTACCTCTACTGAGGAACCTTATGATGAGAACGCTGATTCTTTCTCTCCATGCTGCTCTCATAGACCACCTGATGTTTTCTGTTCTGATAGTGAAGAACCAGTTATTCCTCTGTGTGGAAGCATATTTAACAGAACTTTTATCTAAAAACACTCAAGTACAATTTCTAAATGATCAAAAGTGGAAAGGCCCCATTATAATAACTGGGACAGATGTTTCATACCCTTTAAGTCCCATATTAGAAAATTATACTGAAGGAGAAGCTCAACAGTTAAAAGAACTGTGACTATTTTCAAGAAAGCAGAAAGGCCCTCTCAACCTTCTTAGATACAGATAACATGTAATCACCTGGTCCTCTGTGAAAACAGGCTGGGCTGCAGCTGTTACTTTAATCATAGAGAAGTCATAAATAACATAGCAAGATTGAATACAGTCCTAATCAAATGTAAGTTTATCAATATTATGTAACAGCTAAACTAATCAATAGAATAGAATAAAAAACTATATTAACAAATTAGAAACAAGTAATAGTAATCTCTTCTAATTTTTATACAAGTAAAAGTATGTTACATTGCTCTTACAAAAATTATAGCTTAATTAGTAAAAATATTATCAGTGGAGTTTCACGGGCATTCAAGGCTAAGTCTCTGATAATGTGGATACCGTCCTTTGATCTTGAACCATTCGTGTTCATGAAGCATCATTTAATGTAAAAATACAATATGATTTAATTGAATGTAAGTCAAAAGTGCTATAAATTCTCTGTAACTGAGACAAGGGGGAGTTCTCTGACCTCACGTCCAGCTGCGTCTGGAGGAGCCGGGGCTCCCAGGCTTGGTAATGTATCAAGTAATTTTTACATTGTAAACTTGTTCCTTTTGCCTTAAGTGCTCCTTTAGTAAAAATGTGTTGAGGGTGAATTCTTGTCTTGAGTGCTCTTTACTTCTAAACCGCTGTCTGTCCCTAGACCCCTAATTGAGTGGGAAGGTGCTTGAAAGAAGCCCAAAGCCATTGAATCACGACCTGATGAGGCTCAGGCCTTTTCTAACGAGATCACAGGTTTGAGGTGTAAAGAGATGAACCCATGACAAAGGTCACTGGAGCCCCAGGAGTGTCAACTTCTCCAGGACCATAAGGAACCCCAAATGGAAGTCTGAGGTGCTGGGGAATGGTCGGCCGGACACTGGAGGGCAAGCGGTCCACGGCCTTCCCTGCAGGGCCCCCCTCCACACTCCCTGGGAAACAAGCAGACTTTTCCTGGTGGTCTGGGGTCTTCGGACCCCCTCTTGTCCCAGGCAGTCAGCATGGAGCCAGGCGGTGGGCGGTGGCCTGGGACGGCTGCTGGTGACAGGGGCGGGACGCCGTGTGCCGCTTCCCTTCTCAAGGCTCCCAGCCAGGCTCCTTGGAGAAGCGGGTGCCGCAGGGCCGGGCAGGGCGAGTGTGTGTGTGTCGGGGATTTCCCATCAGGGTGGGGTGGGGGTGGTGCCGGGGGGAGATGTAATTGAACGGGTAGGTGGTTAAAACATTGTTTAAATAGTAAATAAACTTATGTGCCTTATAGAGCAAAATTCAGGTGCACAGTAGAGAGCCAATGGGAGCCTTAAAGAGACACAAGGTGGCAGCAGGCTGCTGGGGGCTGGCCCAGGTCCCCTCCTCCAGGACCCTCAAGGCTGTCTCCTGGATCTCCAAATCGCAGCTCAGACGCCGCCAGTCTTGGTCAATCCATCCACTGGTGGCTCAGGGGTTGAGGGGGGCGTGGTGGGGAACACTCAGAGGGTGCCCCTTCCCCTCAAGCTCCAGCCAGGCAGGGCTCTGCAATAAGCACCCCCACAAGGGGCACTATGGAGCCCCCACTGCCTGCACCCCCCAAAATCCACATCCACCCAGAACCTGCCACATGCTCTTCTCTGGAAACGGGGTCTTTGTAGATGTGACTGAGGGGCGGGTCAAGATGAGACCATTCTGGATCGGGGTGGGGGTGGACCCTAAACCCTGTGAGGGTCCTTGCAGGAGGTGGGAAAGGACATGGAGCCACGCACAGGGAGAGACCACGCGGTGATGGAGGCTGAGCCAGGCAGGACGGCCACTAGCCAGGAGCACCCAGGAATGCCCGGGGCCCCCAGGAGCCAGGAGGGGGCAGGAAGGAGCACCCCAGAGACTCCAGAAGGAGCCCACCTGCTGATGCCGGGACCTCTGAATCAGGGTCCCCAGAACTAGGAGAGAGAATATGTCCATGGCTTTAATTCACCACGTTTGTGAGACTGTAACTGCAGCCCCAGGAACCTGAGCTGGGCACTGATGTCTTCCTCAAGTGAAATTAAGCCACTGCAGGCGGAAGGAATCTGTCCGTTGCTGGATTTGTCCTGTGCTTCAAAACTGGGGTGTGGTCAGGTCAGAGGGGGCCACTTCCGGGCACTCCCCAAGCATGGGCTTGCTGTGACGTTCACGTGCCACTTGGGGACCACAGCCCCCTGCCTCCATCAGGGAGGGAGGGAGAGCAGGGCTCAGGGAGGGGCACCACTGACCTCCAGCAAGGACGGAGGATGAGGTCCCTGCATCAGCTTTTCTTCTCCTTTCGTCGCTTTCCAGTTTGTTCAATAAACCAAATGCCTCTGCTCTGCTTTCCTCCTTGGCCCCAGGATGGCTGAAGTCAAACATGAGGTCCCAAAGGAGAACCGCCAGCTCTCGTGGCGAGGAAGGGCATGGACTCCGGCAGTGCTGGGGCTGGCCTCTGTCCTGCTGGGGTGGCTGCTGGGTCTGGGGTCAGGGCCCAGGCCCTTCTCCTGCCAGGAGCTTTGGGCAGGGAGTTGGGGTCCCCCAGCACCTCACAGGTGAGAGCAGCCTGTGCTCGAAACACCCTGGGGAACGGGGACCCCCTGGCCTGCTGCTCCACACTTTGCAATTTGACAAATCCAGTGCTGGCCGGGCGTCTGCTGGAAGGTGCAGCGGGAGGGGGCACACTCCGGCCCCTCCCTCCTCCTGCCACCCGGCTGAGCTGGGTTTCCCTAGACTCAGTTTCTTCATCTAAACATGAGGGTGCCGTCACCTCCCCCGGGGCTTGCAGGAGGGCGCCGCAGACAACCCAGTCAGCCGGACCCCCACATGCAGGGGCCGTGTCCACACCAGCCTGGCCGCCCCCGACCTGATGCTGCAATGACATCTGCAGGGGCTGGGCGGGTGGGGACTGGGGGTCGGGGCCATGCCCTGGGCTCGGCTCCGTGGGCCAGGGGACCCCGCTGGTGGTGGGAGGATGAGCTGGAGAAGCCCACTTGGTATCTGAGCTGCCGGCTCTTTCCGCCCACTGAGGAGGAGACGGCAGCGACCACGGGGCCGGCCCTCCAGAGGGGCTGCGGCAAGGCTGGAGACGACACCACTGCTTGGCTTCCTGGCTTCCTGCCGGGCATTAAGAGCGCTGCCCAGGACGTGGCCGGCGGTGCCCTCCACTGGGCCTCACGGAGTGCGGAGAGTTTGCAGCTGGTTCCCGCCTCACCACGGTGCAGGGCCTGGGGGCTGTCGGGAAAGGGGACCGCTGCGAACCACAGTGGGGCAGGAGGGACAGGAAACGGTGTTTCAGATGGCGGGGAGT
The DNA here is from genome assembly GCF_015220235.1 of Choloepus didactylus. Lineage (NCBI taxonomy): Eukaryota > Metazoa > Chordata > Mammalia > Pilosa > Megalonychidae > Choloepus > Choloepus didactylus. Next base: position 65,533,137 of record NC_051325.1, on the reverse strand, counting down.
GGGCGGGCTGCTGGGGTCACTGGGCCTGAGGGTGAGGTCAGAGTCAGGTGGGCATGGGGTGCCGAGGGGGCAGCTCTCACCAGGGGAATCTGGGAGAGGAAGGGCCCAGGCAACCCCCCAAAAAGTTCCCAGGAAAACAAACTCCCACCAGGAGCAAACATCCTGGGTGCTCCCTGAGGCTGAGAGGTGCCGCCCTGTTTCTGCACTGGACGCGCGTCCACAGGTGGGCAGCCTCTCCCTGGGCCGGAAAGGGGCTTCTCCTCGGCCTCTCCTCCGGAGCTGCAGGCGAGGCCATTGTCTTTCATGGGAAAAGCAGATGCCATGGTGTTCCGGCTGCTTTGGCTGCCGCCAGGAGGGTCCATGCTTGCCTCCCGGGGGGATGGGGGTTGGTCCTGGGACTGGACTCGGGTTCTCCAGGTGAGTTTGTTGATAGTTAGAACTCGTCTCCCAGTCTCATCTGAGAATATTCGTGCACATGGCAGTTTCCCCGGCTCGGGGTGTGCAGGGAGGCCCCGAAGTTTTGACAGCGGGTTAGGACGGGCAGGCCTGGCCCGGAGCTGACCCTGCCCAGGCCCAGCGGCTCCACGTTCCTGCGGTGTCTGCTGCAGGGTCGCAGCGGTGAGGGGGGCAGGAGGCTGCGTTTCCCACCCCAGAGGAAAAAAAAGAAAAAGAACAGTGGGCGTGGGGTCTGCGGCGGGCTGGGGTGGCGTGGCAGCCTCACTGGCCGAGCAGCGAGTGGGTGGGGGGTCGCGAGGGCTGCTCCGAGGAAGGTGCCGTGGGGCTGCGCTGTCCCGGGCCAGGTCTTCCGGACCCGGCAGTGCCCACGAGGAAGGCCCCTGGGGAAAGAGGACCCCGCCAGCTGGAAAGCCTCTGCAGAAGGTGCTGTAGCCCCCCAGGGGCCGTAGCAACTGCCACCACTGGGAGGCTTACTCCAGGGACATGTCCTCCCCCGGGTCCCGTGGCCTTCTGGGGACTTGTGGGGGGCCCTGTCCCAGCCTCTCTCCTGGAGCTGGCGGGTACTGCAGTCCTTGGGGTTCCTTGGCTGCAGCCACTGCACCCGCCTCCGCGCGCCTTCCCTCCTCCTCCTCCTTTGCAGACACTTGTGGTTGGCTCTGGGGCCGTCTGGAGTCCGGGGCACCTCACCTCAAGATTCTTAACAGCATCTGTAGAGACCCTGTTTCCAAACAAGCCACATTCGCGGGCCCTGGGAGGTCACCTTCACCCCCTGCAGATGGGCCCTGGGGGTGGGGCGGGCCAGTCACCCCCCACCTGGCAGGTGCTCTCAGGTGACCGGCCCACCCCCTTCCCGTCCGAGCAGGGCTCCCCCAGGCCCCGAGCTGGGGCCTCGCAGGGGGCCAGTGGGGCAGGGGGTACACACTGGGGGACAGCAGTGCCAAGGACGCAAATCCACATGGCCGCAGGAGCCCCCATTCCTGCTCCCCAGGTCCTCGTAAGTCAGGGAGTGCACAGAAGCACAAGAGTAAAAATTCGTGAGCATGTGGTGAACAGGAAACCTCTGCTCGCCCCCTGGCCCCTCGGGACCCCAGGTGTGGGGAGCACTGCCCCTCCAAGGGGCCTCTTTGGAGAGTCATCCTCACCCAGCCCACACGGCCATTTCACCCCCACCCCCCGGGGGACGCTGGGAGCGTCCACTGCTTGGAGGGGCCGGGGTTTTTGGAGCAGGGGAGGGTTGGTGTTGGATTTGAAATTAAATTATTATGTGCCGTACACATAAACATTAACTCTTCTTTCCACAGATGGTTTTGTAGAACCACTTTTTTGAGATGTAATTCCCCTACCATGCAATTCACCCATCCAAGTGTGCAGGGCAGCAGGTTTAGAACATTCACAGATACACACAGCCACAGGCAACCCTAAATGTTTTCACCAAACAGCCACCCTTTGGCCACCACCCTGATCCCCACCCAGCCCTAAGGAACCACAAATCTCCTTTCTGTCCCTACAGATCCCCTTCCACATGTAATTTCCTTATTGAGATATAATTCACATACCGTAATATCCACCCTTTTAAAGTGCACAATTCAATAGTTTTTTAGTATTTCCTCAGGGTTGTGCAACCATCACCACTGATTGATTCCGGAACATTTTCATCACCCCAAAAAAACCCCCTCCACACCCCTCAGCACCCTCTCCATGTCCCCCACCCCAGCCCCCGGCAACCAGGAATCCACTTTTTGTCTCCGTTTGCCTCTTGCGGACATTCCACAGAAATGGAATCACTCCATATGTGGTCATTGGTGCCTGGCTCCTCTCACTTAGAAAAATGTTTTCGAGGTCATCCGTGTTGTCACCTGTATCAGAACTTCGTTCCTTTCCATGGCTGCCTAGGACTCCACTGTACGGACAGCCCACGCTCCATTTCCCCGTCCCGTCTGCTGATGGACACTCGGGTTGTTTTGGCCTTTTGGCTTTTGTGGATAATGCCGCTGTGAGCACTTGGGTACGAGTTTTTGTGAGGACGCGTCTTCATTTCTCTTGGGTAACACCTAGGAATGGAATTGCTGGGCCGTATGGTAACTCAACGTTTAACAATTTGAGGCCCCCTCCCCCGGCTGTTTTCCAATGCAGCTGCCCCCCTTTACATTCCCACTAGCAATGGGCTGCTCTCCCCGCAGCCTCGCCGGCACTCGGTGCTGCCCGTCTTTCTGATTGTACCCGTCCGTGTGGCACAAGCAGGTTTTGGTTTGTATGTCTCTAGTGACCAGTGACGCCGAGCACTTTCTGGGTGTTGTTGGGAACAAGGTTACGTCATCAGTCCCTCTTGGGGTCTTGTGGCTCGCCCCAGCCTTCTGTCCACATTGCACACGTGTCACGGCTCATGGTCCACTCCCAGGAGCAACGCTGGGGAATGAAATTGTGTGCACACCATGAACCGGTGGCTGGGAGCTGCCTGCCCACCTCCACCCGTTTCGGCCAATAATGTACGTGGAATTTTCCTTTTGATAAAATCACAATCACGTTGTGCAACACTGGGGGGTGGTTTGTTCCCAGGGGACATGCCACGTCTGAGATATTTTTGGTTGTCACCAAGGGGAGGAGGTACTGGCTCCTAGAGGGTGGGGACCTGGGTGCTGTGGAGCCCCCCGAGGCCAGGGTGGCCCCAGCGCAGAGAATCATCCAGCCCCATGTGTCCGCAGCGCCGAGGCCAAGAGAGCCTGGTGTGCACTGGACGCCTTCAGGAAGTCCTGCCTCTTCAGGCAGCTCGCTCTAGTCCCAAGGTCAAGACTTGCAAAAGACCCGGAGGATGAGGTGAAGCTTTACAGCAGGTAGAGACCCCCTGCTCCCCGGCTGAGGCCTGGGACCTTCCCCGGGTCATCCTGTGCTATGGGGGCCGTCAGGATGCCCCTCACCCTCAGAGGCTGTCTCCTTGTTCTCCATCCTAGCCCCCCAAAGCAGTTCTCCATGGTCTCCAGCCCCCTCACCACCCCCCCCCATTAGATGACCTGAGGCCTCTCTTGACCGCTTCTCTCCTGTTTTTTGGGGTCTGGAAGCCACAGCCGATGGCCAAGGTCTGGGGTGACTTTGTCCCTAATTTGCCAAAGACCTTGGTGGAACTTGTCTTTGCTCTTCTGTAAAATGGGCTAACAATCCTCACTCCACCCGAATTACGCACGTGAACTCTGCTGGTGATTTGCTGAATCCCACGCGTGAGGGCAGGGCTGATGTTGCCTGGGGATTCGTCTCAGATCACTCCCCTTAGAGAGGGGCTGGTGACAGCGGGAGTGGACGCCAGGGGAGGCCCTGTCCACAGGCCCCTGCACCTCGGTGGGCAGCCTGCATGAGCCTCGAGGGACCCGCCTCGTGGGGGCTGCGGGGCACTGGGCTCTGGGTGTGGACCCTTCTTCCCACGGGTCTGCATCTCCTCTCCCGCACACGCAATCTCGTCTTCCAGGCACCCCTCATCCCCAAGCCTGACCCTGCTCAGAGCCCCTGGTCCAGACTCGAGGACGACCAGGCCCTCAGGTGCCCTGGCATTCCCTGGGCAGGTGAGCTCGGTCCTCACCTCCACCCCTCCAGGGCTGCCCTGGGTTGGAGGAGGCCCTGGAGGAGGGGCCTCTGAGCGCTCCATCACCCTGACCCCTCCACCAGGGAGTCTCTGAGACTCACAGTGTAAACGCCTCCGGGACGGGGTGGGCCGAGGTCCCCACGAGGAAGGAGGTTGGGGCAGGGGTTTTCCTCCAGGAGGCGGGCGCTGGGGTCACGGGTCGCCACCTGGACGTGCAGGGCAGGCTTGCAACAGCTCCGGCTTCTGCCTTGGGGCCACGACCCGGCCCTCGAGCTCCGGGCGGCTGAGAAGCCGCCATCGCCCCTTTAAGAAGGGGTTCCGCGCCCTCCTTCCCCGCCGGCACGGAGCCCCTGGGGGACGAAGCTGAGCAGCTGTGCCCGGGCCGCGGGGCTGGGGGGCGGGGAGCAGAAACGGGCAGTGGGGTCGTGGGGAAGACCACCCGGGGCTGCCAGGCGGGGCCGGGAGAGGGGCCGTGGAGGACCCTGCGGGGTGGGCTGGAAGGGGGCGGGCGGGGCTGCGGGGTGAACCGGGGGCGGAGCCGGGGGTGGGGGTGGGGCGGGGGCTGCGTGGTGGACAGAGGGCGTGGCTGGGGGCGAGGGCGGGACCGGGGTCGGGGCGGGGCCGGGCCGGGGTCGGGGCGGGCCGGTGCTGTGGGGTGGACCGGGGGCGAGGCTGGGGGCGAGGGCGGGTCCGGGGGCGGGTCCGGGTCCGGGGAAGGGATGGGGGGCGGGGCTGGGGGCGGGATGGGTCGGGGGCGGGGCGGGGGAGGGGCCGGGGCAGCGGGGCGGGCCGAGGGCGGGACGGGGCTGGGGTGCGAGCCGGGGGCGGAGCCGGGGGTGGGGTGGGGCCGGTGCTGCGGGGTGGACAGAGGGCGTGGCTGGGGGCGAGGGCGGGACCGGGGTCGGGGCGGGGCCGGGCCGGGGTCGGGGCGGGCCGGTGCTGTGGGGTGGACCGGGGGCGAGACTGGGGGCGAGGGCGGGTCCGGGGGCGGGTCCGGGTCCGGGGACGGGATGGGGGGCGGGGCTGGGGGCGGGATGGGTCGGGGGCGGGGCGGGGGAGGGGCCGGGGCAGTGGGGCGGGCCGAGGGCGGGACGGGGCTGGGGTGCGAGCCGGGGGCGGAGCCGGGGGTGGGGTGGGGCCGGTGCTGCGGGGTGGGAAGGGGGCGTGGCGGGAGGCGCGGTTGAGGTCGGGGGCGGGGCTAGGGGCAAGGGCCAGTCGGGGGCGGGCCGGGGGCGGCCGCGGTGCGCTCAGCCTCTGCAGCCTGCGGCTGGGGGCTCAGAGCCGCGGAGACGGCGCCCGCGGCCGCGCGGACACCATGGGCTGCTGCACCGGCCGCTGCACGCTCATCTTCATTTGTACTTTCCAGCTGGTGAGTGGCGACCCCGGCCGCGAGCCCCGATTCCTCCTGGGACCCGCGGTCCCCGCGGACACGGGGCCCCGGGGTCTCAGCGCCATCCCTGCGCCCCTGGCCCTCCGCCTTCTCTCGAGGGGTGTGGCCTGGAGCCCCGGCTTCCGCGGCCAAAGTTGGCCTCGGCCCCGGGGTACGCGGGTGCCTGGGCGGGTGTGCGTGTGTGTGCGCACTGTGTGCGCGGGGGTGGCCCGCGGGGTCCCGAGCGGCGGGACAGGTGCCGGGAGCCGCTGAAAGGGGTCGGGCGCGGAACAAAAGCCTCCGGTGGGGTGGCGGCGCTGCGGGGCGCCGGGACCCTGCTGTCGCCGGCGGCTCCCGGGAACCGGGTCCTCGCGCTCTGGGTGTCCCTGGAGCCGCGTCCGCGCGCAGCAAGTCTGTGTCCGCGCTTGGCAAGGCGTCTTGGCGTGTCTGCTTCTGTGTCGGGTGGTTGCTCCACGGAGCCAACACCTGGCGCCTGGGGGCCGAGATGCTGTTTCTGGGACCTACTCCTGCCCCCGCCCCTGCCCCCGCCCCCTTTGCAGGGAGCTGCTTGAGTGCGTGCCTGAGTGAGGGGTGCCTGCCCTGGTCACACCCCAGCACCTGGAAGCTGGAGGCGCCCCCCACCCGCCAAGGAGTGGGGTGCCCAGGGCTGCACCTCGGAGTGTTTTGTGTCTGGGGACCAGCTGGGGTCTCCCTGGGGCTTTGTCAGAGAACTTGGGCACCCCTGCACCAAATATCCATTCTGTCCTGGCTCCCAGAGGGGACGGCTGTTGCCAGAGCCCACCTCCCTCCCCAGCTAAACAAAGGTCCTCTGCTGTGCTCAGCCTGGGACCTTCCTTTGCCCGTGATGCTAATGGGCTCCTGGGTCTCTGGTCTTAAAAAGGAAATGCCACTTTGTTGTTTCCCACTGGGAGTGCCAAGGGCTGAGCCAGGCAGCGGGTGCTTGGAAGCGAGAGGACCCAGGAAGTAAGGAGAGGCTGTTTTAAAAGAAGTTTTCTTTAGACAAGTCCTTGGGCATCTGTAGCTGTGAGGCCTTGGTGTCCTGTCCTCTGCTTAGGGACATGGGCCGGCCGAGCTGGTGAAGGGTGAGCTCTACCTCAATGACCCAGCCATGCCCATGGAAGGGGCTGCCGGAAGCTTCCCTGGGAGGCACAGCTCCATGCTGTGGACACGCAAAGGGGCAGGGGGCCCCAAGTGGGGAGGGGGACAGAGCGGTCTGCAGGGTTAGTGTGGTGTGTGTGTGTGGGCAAATAAGGCTGCAGAGATAGTCTGAGGCCCTCTGCAAAGGCCTGAGGCCCAAGTTCCATGGGCACTAGGGAGCTACTGCAAGTTGTGGAGCAGTTGTGTCACCATCTTCAGAGAGAGGCTCCTTCAGTGGCAGGACTCCCTTAGGAGGTCGATGCGGGTGGGGGGAGCCTGAGGCAGAAACGGGGAAGGGCTGTGGCTAAGCCTCCAGCAGGGGACAGGGTGAAGGGCCTGACTGGGCCCAGGCTGACTCTGAGGTTTGGGATCCGGCGAGTGGCAGGAAGCAGAGCTGCTTCTGGGGTTGTGGTGACTTTGGTTTTGGTGTGCTGAGTGGGGTGAGGTGTGCACTGGGGGGATAAATGGGCAGGAGAAACTGACACACAAGTCACATGTGCCAGGTGAGGGGACCATGATGGCAGTCCAATGAGACCCTGGGGCTTGGAGGAGTCCAGCCAGGCCAGTCGTCGTTTAGCCTCCGTGATGCCCGGCAGGCCGGCCCCTCCTCGGAGGGGGTTTCGCCCTGTCTGGGGGACGGCAGGGGTTCCCTGGACTGGGGCTTCCCACAGATGTGGGCTGAGTGGGGCGAGCCCAGGGGCCACCGAGCTGTGTCCCTTGCCTGGTGGGGGGCATGGCTGATGCGGGGCCAGAGCCGGGAAGGGCCTTTTGTCCTGGCCAGGGCGGAGGCTGACCACCCACTGTCCCTCACCTGGCCCAGGGATGAAGGGGGACGGGCTCTGCCCCACCCCACACTCTGGTCTCTGCATTGGGGTGAGGGAGTGGAGGGGAGGCACGGAGGGGGGTCCTGGGTCCTTTATTTTCTCTTTTTGACAAGCATGAGAGTTTTCTCGTTTCTAAGCAACGGGACGGAGGGCCCGTGCAGCTCTCCGTGGAGCCTTCTCCCCGAAGAGCAGCGTGAACTTTGCCTGCCCGGAGGAGCCTGGACGCGACACCGAGGGAGTTTTCCCGGCCGCGCCAGGAAATGGGCAAGATGGGAAGCGAGGGGCCCAGGAAGGGGACTGGGGGGTTGGGGCTGGCAGGGCTGCAGGAGCGACTTCGCTGAGTCCGGCTGCTGATGCCCACCCCCATGGCGCCCAGTTGCCCACTGCCGCATCACCGTGGGAACGGTGTGCTGGGCCTCGAGCCTTCGGGGCCGCGGCCTGAAGACTAAGGGACCCCCCCCGCCCGGCCGTTCCGCCCCAGGCCCACGGGGTCTTCTCCCTTCTGCGCCGCAGACTTGGGGCCTTCAGCAAAACCCGCACGTGGCTCAGCTGCAAGCCCACTCCTCACGAGGGTGGGAACAACTGCCCCCTGCTTCGAGGGGTCCTGGGCAGGGCCCAGCCTCGTGCTACCCTCCCTCCGCACCCCGTTCCTGGGGCGCGGCAGGGCTGAGCCGGGCAGACGGCCAGGGCCATCAGCGTCTTCTGGGTGTAAAGGGGCACCTGGTGACAAGCATTCAACTTGGTTTCTTCTAGTCTGTGCCTCGGAGACGTGTTGGTGGCTGCCCAGGAGGGTGTGTGTGTGTGCACACGAGTGTGAGTGGGAGACTGTGCATGTGAGTGTGTGCGTGCATTTGTGAGCATATGTGTGTGTGCTGTGTATGTACATGTGTGTGAGGGTGAGTGCGCACGTGTCAGTGAAAGTGTGTGCATGTGTGAGCATCGCACACATGTGAGTGTGTGCGTGTGAGGGTGTGTGTGCATGTGTGTAAATGTGTGAGTGTGTGTGTGTGAGTGTGCACGTGTGGTGGTTTGGAGCTCTGTACCCCGGAAAAGCGTGTTGGAAACTGAACCCATTCCTGTGGGAGTGGCCTCTGGTGAGGGGCCCCCGCCGAGCCGGGAGAGAGGAGCTGCAGAGCAGCCCGAGGCCAGTCACCAAGGGGACCCGGCAGAGAAAGAAGACCCCCCCCCCCGTGCACCGCCTGGTGACAGAAACGCCGAGGACCCGGGAGCGCCGGCTGCAGCCCCCGAGCACCATGGTCTTCTGGAGAAAGTGTCACCTCAAGGACACCTTGATCTTGGACATCTCCTGGCCTCAATGGTGGGCCGGTGAATTCCCATCGTTTAAGCCAACCCACCACGTGGCGTTTGTTTTAGTAGCCAGGAAACAAAGACAGTGTGCACATATGTGTAGGTGAGTGTGTGTGCACATGCGCGCATGTGTGTGAGAGTGTACTGTGTGTGAGCATGTGTGTGTGAATGTGTGTGCACATGTACAAGAGAGCGTGTAGGTGAGTGTGTGCACATGCGTGTGTGAGTGTACTGTGTGTGAGCATGTGTGTGTGCACATGTACGAGTGAGCATGTGCGCATGCACGTGCGTGTGAGCATACTGTGTGTGAGCGTGTGTGAATGTGCGCATGTACGAGTGAGCATGTGTGTGCACATGCGTGTGTGAGTGTGTGTGTGCACATGCATGTGTGAGTGTACTGTGTGAGCATGTGTGAATGTGTGCGCATGTACAAGCGAGCGTGTAGGTGAGTGTGTGCACATACATGTGTGAGTACTGTGTGTGAGCATGTGTGTGTGCACATGTACGAGTGAGCGTGTGTGCGCATGCATGTGTGTAAGCGTGTGTGTGAATGTGTGTGCGCATGTACGAGCGAGCGTGTAGGTGAGTGTGTGCACATGTGTGTGTGTGAGTGTACTGTGTGTGAGCGTGTGTGCACACGTACAAGTGACCGTGTAGGTGAGTGTGTGTGAGCACGTGTGTGAGTGTACTGTGTGTGTGTGAGCATGTGTGTGCACATGTACAAGTGAGTGTGTATATGCGTGCACATGCGTGTGTGTGAGCATGTGTGTGAATGTGTGTGCACATGTACGAGCGAGCGTGTACGTGAGTGTGTGTGTGCACACATGTGGGTGTGCCTTTTTCTTTCTTCCTGCCCCGAGGGGACACTCACTGTGCTTGGGCTCTGCCGCCCACTTCCCCTCCCCGACTGTCCCTTCCCAGCTCTTCGGGGGTGTTGGGTCCTGCCCCTGGACTGCCGCCCTCCTCACCCAGCACGCACCCTCTGCCCTGGAAGCCTGTGGGAGCTGCACCCATCCCCTGGGCCTGGCCGGAGCCTCCCTGCCCCTCAGAGGCCACCCCACGCAGCCCCCCAGTCGGGCTGGAATGGAATTCTCCTGAAGCCGCCCGCCCGCTGCCCCGAGACCCCATCTCTTCTCAAACTGTGTGTTGAGAAGTGGCTACGCATTGCAGGACGGGGGCCTGCCTGCAGACAGAACCTCTCCGCCCCAGGTCGGCTCCCCTTGAACCAGGGGGCGCACAAGTCGTCTTGGCTTCCCCCAGAGCTCGCAGGACTGGTTCTCCATCAACCTCAAGTGCAAGCCGAGGAAGGGGGCACCGTGCCTCAACCTCCCCCACGGGGGCCCTCCCTGCCCCCTCCCTGCTCCACCCCACAGGTCATGAGACAGCAAGTCCAGACCCCCTCCTTTCATTTTTTTTAAAAAAAAAATCACAAGCCCTTTTTGGGACTGATTTTTTTGTTTTACTTTTGGCTGATTAGCTTATATATTTTTTAATTGACTAAACAGAATAAATAAAAAAGAGACTTTCCTGATGCTTTTAAAATTGACCACAGTGTGTGTATCTGATCCCATGTTTTTAAACCATATGCTACATTTTTTTAAATTTTTTTAATTTTACAGACACACTGCCCCTTCCCCCTCCTCCATTGCCCTCCTGCCCCGTAACCTCTGATTTGTTTCCATCTCTGTGACTCTGCTGCTTCTAGTGTCCTCTTAAAAGTGCTGTCGCAGAGTTTTTGCCCTTATGTGTCTGAGCGTAAGGTGGTCCTTTTCTCTTGTTGCCGGATGGTGTTGCCCCACATCCAGGCACCACGTTTTGCTGATCGCTTGCTTGCTGGTGGACACTGGGGCTGTTTCCCGCGAGGGGCTGTCATGATTGACCGACACGGTTCTTTACGCCCCGAGAGACGCGTCCATCCAAGGCTGCCCGGACAGGGTCTCTGAGACGGGGGTGAGTGCAGGGCTGTGACTCAGCGTGAGCCTGACTCCAGTGCCGGGTCCTCATGTGGAAGAGGGGCACACGGGCACGGGCACGGCCGCTGGAGGGGCAGCAGGGCCTGCCCCCGCCCGAGTTCGGACTCCAGGCCCCGGAACCGCGGGAGAGCGGGTGCGCCGTGTCAAGCCGCCCGGGCGGCGGTACCTGGTTCCAGCGGCAGCCCAGGCAGCTCGTCCTGCTTCCGCCAGGGCCCCCCACCGCCCGGTCCCTGTGTCTGCCTCCCTCCCTCGCAGCTCACCTGCCTGTCCGCGTTCTGCCTGTCCCTTCCAGCTGGTCAGCTGGGCCGGAGCCGCCCGATGCCCGCTGGACTGAGGCAGCTGCTGGGGGAAGCCGAGGGGGGCTGTCTCCCTCCCATCCCACTCTGCCAGCGAGTGGGGGGCTCCTCATGAGCTGGCCCTGACTCACGCCGAGGCCCGGCTGGGACGAGCCCCTGGGCAGGGCCCGGGGATGGCTGCACAGGGAGAAAGTCCTGCTGGGGCCGAGGGCCAATCCCCACCGCTCTGCCTGGCCTGGCACTGGCCCTGTTCCATTCTTTTTACACTTTTTGTTTTGGAATGACTTTAAGCTTACAGAAAAGCAACTGGTGCTGTTCGAAGGATCCACTGTGCCCCCCGGTTTGCCGCCGTGGGCATCGTGCCCTGTCCACTCCATCACCCAAACTCCCTCTCACTATTTTCCCCCGAATCACTGGCACACGTCGTGCCTCTTTCCCCTAGGAGCGTCTCCACGCCCTGCTGTGCCCGGGCGCCACTGTTGGACGTCAGCGCGGTGCTGGCGTTGGGGAGATGGCCCCTCCTCGCGAGAGAGCCGAGCCAGCGGGGACGCTGGGCAGCACCCACGTGGCCCCGTGTGCATGGAGGACGCTGCTGGGGCACGGCAGGGTGGGCGCGAGCGGTGGGCAGGCCGAGCGCCAGGGTGCGGGGCACATGGGGCCCGGAAGCTGGGGGAGGACAGAACCTCGGCTCCTGCCGACCCCAGCCCGCCCTGGCTGCTCTCAGCAGGAAGCCCGAGGGGGCAGACAGTCACCGTCCCCAGCAGGCCTGTGGGCGGGGAGAAGAGAGGCATCTGGAGACCCCAGGGGCTCCCCCAAAGCTGCAGTGGGGATGTTCTATGAGGTCGAGGGGTGCTTTGCTCTTAATTGGAGGGGTGCTGGGCGGCAGCTGGGAGGGCGGAGGCCTGGGGGCGGCCTCCTGGCTGGGGTCTGACGGGAGCAGCCGCCGCCCCTCCCCGGGGCAGCTGGGCCTGCTCACAGCCTGGGGAGCAACAGGGAGGACGTCCCATCACTGCCAAGGGCCCCCAGCTGTACCGGAGACAGATGTCCCCCGGCCGAGGACAGACGGGAGCTGCTCGGGTGGGGTTGCAGGAAGCCCCTTAACTGCGTTTGGGGTCCGGGGCGACCCCACCCACCTTCCCCGGCGCAGCCCGGCGTCAATCCTGAACATTCTGAGCCCAGTGGGTGCACTTGGCTTTGGCCATTTGCATCTGGAGAACATGAGGCCCCGTCTCGGGAGCGGACGCTGGCAAGTGCGTCCGGGGTGGTGTGGTGGCTCGGGGCTCCAGCCGGGAGGCCATGGTGGACGCCAAGCCCTCTTGCTCTCTGTGGGGCAGCGGCTGAACCCCCCTGGGGAGCATTTGCCGGCACTGGGCACCTCCTTGGCTGGAGGCCCACTGCTGACGGCGGCTGGGGGCTCTGCACTGTGCTTGGCCTCCAGCTGAGAGGACTCAGGACCCTGCCTCAGGGACAGCCCACCCCAGCGGGGACCCCCTGACGTGAGTGGGGACCTCCTCCCAGCGGCTGCCGTCCACCCCACTCCTCCCTGTTGGAGGGCCCTGAGACGGTGGCCGCTTTCGTCCTTCCTGCTGAGCGACGGCCAGGTCCAGGGGCTGCTGCACCCACTGAGGACGCCCACTGGGGCGTGGACTCGAGCCCGTCGCTGCCTCCGTGATGACGCCGGGTTGTCCGGCTCTGGGCTGCCCCCCCTGTCCTCTGGTGTTCGGATGGCCATCGACTGAAGAGAAAAAGCCATGGGAGCTCTGCATTGACAAAGAGGGCATCCTCCCTGGGGAGCTGACAGCCGTGGCTGAGGGGTCGCTGGGGCCATCAACCCTGGGGGACCCCTGCACCGGCCCCGGGGTCTCAGGACCCCTGCTGTGTTCTCCACGGAACTTGGGCACCATCCTCGGGTTAAGAGCCCACATTTTGAGAGACTTGGTCTCCAAAATAGGGTGTAGTGACCAAGTCCTGAGCGTCTATAATTTTCGGGACCGGGAGGGCAGGTGGGGCCCGAGCCCTCAGGCAGCCGAGCTCACCTGGTCCGCACAAGCCGTGCGCCCAGGCCCCAGAGACCCCAGCTGCCGGGAGCCCTCTGTCCCGCGTGTGACCCCCCTGGTGACAAGTTGAACACGAAGCCCGTCCTTCCTGCAGCGTCTTGGTCTTTCCCGTGCCGCTGCCCACACGTGGCTGTGACCACCCAGGGCCCTCGCCGCACGTGGCACATGCATGAGCGAGTGAGTGCACGTGTGGCACCAGGCTGCGGTCTGCACTTGCAAGTCAGCGGTCTCCCCCAAACGTGAACTCAGTGGCTCCTTTTCCTCCACTTCCCTCCGTTGGTCACCTGTCGGCTGTTTCCCGCCTGGAGGGGCTGGAGCCCACAGAGCCGGGAGAGTCTAATGCTGCCCGCTGCACCCCAGCAGACGGACGGGGTGCCTGAGGATGGGGGGGGGGCTGCGAGAAGGAAGTATGCCCCAAAGGGGATGTCCCCGGGGCCCTCAGATTGATGGGGGACTTTTGATGGTGGACCCTGGCCCAGCTGGTGCCTCTCAGCTCCCGGGCAGGGGGCAGTCCTGGGCCCAGCCCCTGCCCTCTGGACCCCAGTGCCCAGCGGGTCTCAGGGCTCCCCCAGGCCTGCTGCCCCCCACCCACCCTTACCTCTGCCTCACCCCTAGGTCACAGCCCTGGAGAGGCAGGTGTTTGACTTCCTGGGCTACCAGTGGGTTCCCATCATGGCCAACTTCCTGCACGTTGTCGCCGTCGTCCTGGGGCTCTTCGGCACTGTCCAGTACCGGCCGCGCCTCGTCGTGGGGGTGAGTCCTGCCCTGGCTAGGGGTCGAGGTGGGGGCGGCCTTCAGCTCAGCTTCTGCCCCATTGTCACTCCCCAGAAGTGCCCATACTGGGTCCACGCCATCTTTCCCAAGTTCCCAGATGAGAGCCTTCCGTGGCATGGACACCTGGGACTCCGATTTGCAAGTCGGGTGCCAGAGACCCCCAGAGGGGCTCTGAGATGGGGCTCCCAGGGGCCGTCACGGTCGGAGGCACCGAGGGCTGCCCGTGACATGGGGGGGACTTGGCCACTCTCGCGCCACCCTCTTTCCCCGGGGGGAGCCCAAACGTCCCGAAGTTTGCTCTGGGGCGTGTGCCGTTTTTGTCTGATGGAGACAAAGTCACTGGTCCAGATCCAGGGAAGGCAAACTTTTCTGTGAAGGGCTTTGTGCCCCGTGGGTCTCCTTCACAGCCACGGACAATATGTGAACATTGGACATGTCTGTGTACCAATAAAGCTTTATTTACAAACGCGGGCGGGGGCCGTGCTGGGCCCAGGCTGTGGTTGGTGGCCCCTGGCCTGGGAGAGGCCGAGTGGTGCCCCGTTTGAGCTGTGCCGGATAGAGCAAACCTTGGGGGGTTAGGATGGCAAAGCCCATCCGGCCCCCTCCCACCCGGAGCCCCCGTCGGTCCCACAGGACACTGCCCAGCCCAGCGGGAAGGAAACTCGCTGCTGCTCCTGATGGTGCCACGAGGGCCAGCTCGGCTGGGTGGGGCTGGCCGGGCCGCGGGGTCCACACGCAGCTCTCGGCTATTTTCCCTGGGAAGGAGCAGACTCGGTGCTTCCTGGCTGGGGAGGCCCCAGGGCTCACCTTTGTGGGCCCCAGAGGGAGGCCTTAGAGAGGGGGAGCGGGCCCGTGACCTGAAGGGACCAGGCCCCCTGGGGGTCCCTCCCCTCTGCGCTTGCCCCCAGGGCCCCTTCCACCCCCCACCTCCACCCATCCCTGCTCCTTAGTGGAAAGGGCAGGGACATGGGCTGGGGGCGTTGCCAGCCTGTAGCGGCTTCTCCTGGGGACTTTGGGGCTGGGGGCCGTGTTCCCTGTGGGGTGGGTGGTGGCCGGGACCCTCCCCCAACTTCCAGGGCGGGGGCCTCCAATCCCCAGCAGGGAGCCCTTGGGAGCTGTGGGTGGGAGTGAGGACCATGGCTTCTGGAGACTTCTCTGGTCAGCCGGACTCCCTAGAGTGGACTGTCTCCAGTGGCCCCACCTCCTAGGGGGTCCCCGTGCCAGGGGTCTGCCCTGGGGGAGAGGGGCCCTGACACCTGCTGGCAGCCTGGGCAGGCCAGCCCCCCAAACTGAGCATCCTGGGGCCGCCAGACTCGGGGAGCAGAGGGCGTGAGTCTCTCCCAGGACGGGGCCCCCAAAAGGCTGAACCCCTCCTCCCTCCCGCTCCCTAGTACGCCGTGTGGACGGCCGTCTGGATCGTCTGGAACGGCTGCATCGTCTGCTTCCACCGGGAAGTGGGGGGCCTCTCGAAGGTGAGTGGGGCCAGGGAATGAGGCCGTGGGCAACAGGGGTGCTACTGCGGGGTGGGGTCCCGACCTCCCCCAGAGGGGCTCTGTCTGTAAGCAACCTCCCCGGAGCACCCCCGGGGGTTCCAGGGGGAGCAGCCCCCGAGGCTCAGGCCGGCCTGGGAGGAGGGTGGGCTGGGGGCATCGAGGCTGCGGCGAGGGCAGCGGGACGTAGACCTCAGACCCCCAGCAGCAGCCGCGGGGGTCTGAGCCAAGGCCAAGGGCAAGTAGGGGAGCCCTTGTGGGGGGCAGCGCTGACCGTGTCCCTCCTGGCCCCCAGGACAGCGCGCTCCTGACCTTCAGCGCCTCCCGGCACCGCTCCTGGTGGCGCGAGCACAGCCTGGGCTGTCTGTGCGATGGGGACGCGGCGCCCCGGGAGGGAGTGGGCTGCAGCCTGGGGCCCCAGCACGTGGAGGCGCTGCACAGCGGCCTGCAGATCCTGGGGGCGGTGAGCCGGGGCCGGGGGGCGGGGACCCCGCAGAGCCCGGGGTGGGGGGGGTGGGGGCTGCTCCCTCTCTGCTCACCAGGCGGCCTGGGGGCGGGGGGAAGGGGTCAGGTGATGTGGGGCCACAGCCCTTCTAGAGCCGAGGCGCCAGGGCCCCACACCCCCCACACCCCTGCACACCCCGCCCCTGCGGCCCGCGGCCTCCCCCCCACCCATGGAATCCCCTGCTCCAGCCCCACCCCTTTCCCAGCCTGCCGAGTCGCTGAGTGAGACACCCCGTTTCCTAACATTGCGTGGTGTGAGACGGCAGGGACCCCCAGGATGAAAGAGGCCTGGTGGGAAGGGGGATCCCAGAGGGTGGGGGCCCACAGGCAGCTCTGGGGAGCCCCCATCAGTGGGGGGCTCCTGGGCCTGCCGTCTCTTGCCTGTCGCCCCGGACCCCAGCACACCTCTGCCCCTCCAGGATTTGGGGAGGGGCTGGCCCTCCTGGCCTCCCTGGAGCCCAGCACACTTCCTCCCAGGAGATGCCGAGTCCTCAGGCACTGCCGCCAGCTCTGGGGGTGGGAATGGGGGTGAATGGGACACAGCTGCCTCTCCCCCCGGCTCCTTCAACCTCCCCGAGGCCCCCACTGCTTGTACCTGAGACAGCCGCCGAGGCTCCCTTCAGCATCAGGTGCCTCTGCCCTCAGGGTGGGCACCTGCCCTCAGGGTGGGTGCGTGCCCTCCGAGAGCAGCCGCTCCCGGGCAGAAGGGGCACTTCCCACGGCGCTCCGTGGCTGCTCAGCCCCCCAGGCCTGTCGGAACCCTCCTGGCGTCCCCAGGCTGCAGGGTGGAGACCGGCACGGGGTGGCTGGGACCCTGCGCAGGGCCACGGAGTCGGCAGGTGGCTGTAGCCCGGAGCGCCCTGGCTGCCAACAGTAATCCTTATTCCCTTGCAGTTCCTTGGGCTCGGGGGGCTCGGGGGGCTGTGGGGCGGGGCCACTGGAGTTCCCTCTCCGGGTGGCACCCTTGGCCTCCCCATGGCACTGCCTGAGCACCCTCACCGCCCCAGAGCAAGTGATCCAAGAGGGCGAGAGGGAAGCCGAGCGCGTCCCACACCCGCCCTGGGCGCCGCAGCCGGCGGCCTCCCGCATCGGCCCCGCCCGCGGGATTGGGAGAGGACGGCCCGGGCTCGCTGGGGTGTCCGAGAGGCGGCTCCACAGGTCCCCGGCTGGCGCTCGGACCCCTCGGCTGCTCTGCCCGAGAACACAGGTGGACCCTGAATGCTCACGGCCGGGCTTTAGGAAGACCCCGGGTCCTCGAGCACTGGCTCTTTCTCTTGTCGCCTCTCTCTGGTGGATCTGAGACCCCGCGGGCTGCAGGCACTGGACTTGGACTTGACCCCTGCTCCTCACAGGCTCGCGGGGAGTGTCTGTCCTCTCCCAGCCCAGGACGCCGGGATGGCCAGTGTGCTCTGTCGGCAAAGACTGGCCCGTCCTGCTTCCAGCTGGGGGCCTGCCCGGGCTCGGAGGGAATAGCGATGCATTAGGGATGAACGCCTGCCATCGGTCGGTGTTACAGGGCAGCGACTGGGCAGTGGGGACCCCAGGAGGAGCCTTGTGGTCCTCGGAGTGGCCTGAGAGGAAGTCCCACCTGCCCCAGCTGGCAGCCCCCCTGAGGGCCGCTGTCCCCATCTCTGCATGAGACTTGGTGCCGTGCTCGGTGGAAGGAACCCACCCACGGCTGTCAAAGGGGGCCCGTGGCAGCCGGAGGTCCTGGAGGAAGACGGGGGCCTGCCCTTGTGAACAGTGGGGGTCCGACCAAATGCAGCTGGTGAAGCTGGTCCTGGCAGCAGCGTGTGGGGTCTCCATGCGGGGAGGAGGCTCCAGAGTCCAACCTTGGCTCTCGGCAAACTTCTGGCTTCGCAGCCACCCAGAGCCCCTCAAGGTTCTGCACGTAGGTTGTGGCCCCGGATGATGGAGGACAAAGGCTGCCCGTGGTGGGGGAACAGGCACAGTCAGGCCGCCCTGAGGAGGAGGGACGCTGTCTTTCAGCAGAAGTTGGTCCCGGGACCCTCTCCCTTGTGTCCTGGTCTCACTTCCTCCAGGGGTCCCCAACTCATGCAGCCACTGAAAAGCAGAGGCGATCCAGGAGCTGGGGTTCTGACCAGAAGTGGGGGCTGCACTCCCCACCCCTCCAGACAGAAGGCTGGGCTCTGAGTGGGGTGCAGGTCTGGGTTCAGCCTCAGGGGGCCACACCCGGCCTCGCTGTGCCTCGGTCTCCCCATCCAGAAAATGGAGGTGGCGCCGGGCCCTTCCCTAAGGCATGGCTGCGAGCGCTAACAGGGAAGAGGAGGCAGATGGTCAAGATTAGGCCGGCGAGGGGCGGTGCTGGTGCAGCTGCCATCGTCCTGGGGAGCCCGGAAGCCAGGCGTCCTCCCCGGGCGCATCGGGGGCAGCCAGACCCTGGGGTTTCCTGACTTTCCCTGGTGCACACAGTGGGGTCAACACCAAAGCATCCCTCCTGGATGTGCGGGCAGGAGCCTCTGTGCCCAGCAGCTGATGACAGAGAACGAACTCTAGACCCAGGGATACCCGTGGCGGGGGCCTCATGGCCTCCCGCGCTCGCCCTACACCCAGACGTCTAGGAGGCTGGACCCTGGGTGACCGTGCTCCTCTGCTGGAAAACCTCCCCCCGCCCCCGGCTGCCTGAGTGAGGGGCCCCGGCCCGAAGACACGCAGGAGCCCAGAGGCCCCCCTGGGGGGGCCTGGCACCAGGGCTCTGCCCCCAGCCTTGTGTAAAGGCCACAGAGAGGAGGGACACTGGAAGGGAGTAAGCGAGGCCCCACAGAGGCGTCTCCCTGGGCTCCGGAAGGAACAGAAGCAGGAAGACGGGGAGACAGAAGCTGCCTTGTGCCGGGTCGGGCCGTTCTACCCGGGACGCGCTTCTTTTGTGCCATGTGGGAGTGTAACTGCCGGCCGGCAGGCGTCCACTCTGCCTCTGCCGGGAGCCCCAACCCCGCTGTTGGCCGGGGAAGGAGGCAGCACTGGTGGGGGGCCGGGGGCGCGGGGCGGCAGAGGCGGTGGGAAGACAGGTGAGCCTGGGGCTCCAGCGCGGCCCCTTCAGCACCACGGCCAGCTCCCGGGGCCCTTCGTGGTGGCGGGAACCCACGCTCGGCCTCCCCCACGCAGAGGGTCAGCCTGTGCGAATAGCGAGGCCACGTCTGCCTTCGCTGGCATGGAGGAGGCGCGGGACGGGCTGGGGCTTCCAGGAGAGGCACCGCCATCTGCCAAGGCTTGTCCGGCCCCTCCTCTGTGCCCCTCGCTCCTGGCTCCGCAGCCCCCGGCCTGCCTGTCCTTGCCTTGGCACTGGTGTCCGGCCACCCAGGGTCGTGGGGGGTCAGGTCACTCCCTTGGAGGGTCCCCTTGCTGCCCAGGCTGCTTGCACAGACACCAGCGCTTCCAGAAGACCCCGTTGTGTTTCCCCCGCAGCACTTACAACCCTAGGAAAGCATCTTTTCTGTTTGTTCCTCTGAGTAAGACAAAGAAGGGGCTCTGGGGGAGGGTGACTCCTGCGGGGAACTCAAGGCTACACAGGTGTGGCCAGGGTTGGGGGACACACGGCTCTCGTACTACCTGGGACTCAGGGCACCTGCCCGCTCTGTGCACGGGCCTCACCTGCCCGCTCTGTGGACACATGGGAGGAGATGCTCAAAGAACTTTTGTGCAGGGTTGAAGGTGGGTGCCCTGGAAGACAGAGCCTGACCTGGGGCTCAGAGGCCAGAGGGCACGACCTCATGCATCCTGGGTACCTCTCAGGCTTGCAGGAAGCACATGGCAAAGACGACGTCCCAAACGTGCTCCTCGGCTGGGCCTGAGCCAGACGGCCCCTCTGGAGAGCTGGGCTGGGCATGGCGGCTGGGGCCCTTCAGACACCTCAACGGCTGCCTCTGTGGCGTTGGGGTGTATCTTCTGTCCTTTTAAAAACAGGATTCTGTTCCCAGCTGGGAATCAGGCTGTGCCGCCCTAACTCTCCTTAAAGGGGATGTGGTTCCCTGGGGAAGGGCCGGAGCCCATCCGGGGAGCCCAGGCTGGCGTGGGTGGGCTGCTCCCTCTTTGCCCCGTTGACAAGGGGCATCCAGGGCTGCGACATGGGCTCCTCGTCCTGTCCCGACCTCTGTGCGTCCTGCTCTGGGCCCGGCTGGGGGAGTGCCAGGGCCGTGGCAGCGCCAGTAGCTCCCGTCTGCCCAGGACCATGCACAGGGCCGCCTCCGGGCCCCTCCACGTTCCTATTCAAGCCGCACCTCGGCTGGCTCAGAGCCCCCGCGTGTGGCGAGAGGCCTGCAGAGGGCGGCGGGAGCCTCTGGGCCACGAGCAGCCTGCAGACCTCCTCCGGGGCAGCCTCTGCCTCCCCAACTCCCCTCCGAGGACCTGCCTGGGCATGGCCACTTCCTGCCTCACTGACCCCACAAGCGCATCCCCTCCCCAAGCAGGGCTGAGCAGGCTGAGGCACAGGCTGTGGTTTCAGAGCTGGAGGTCAGCCCTTCTGGGTCCATTTTGCAGACAAGGAGACTGAGGCCCGGGATGGGAGGCCTGGACCCCACACTCCCCACCTGTGTCTTCTCACCTGGGCGCCTCCGTGTCTTTCAGCTCCTGGGGTTTGTCTATGCCTGCCATGTGGTCAGTGTGTTCACAGAGGAAGAGGACAGCTGTAAGTGGCCGCCGCGCCTCCTGTGTGCCCATAGGGCAGTGCCCCCAAGGAGACGAGGAGGAGGGGGCAGGGGCCGGGAGCGGGGTCGGTCTGCTCGTTCTCTGTCCCTCTGGGCAGGCCCGAGGCCCCCTCAGACCTGCTCCCCCGCGCCGGGTGGGGTCCTTGCCTGCTACTGCAGGGTGAAGAGCGGACAGGCCCGGGCAGGCCGCGTCCAGAGGAGAGGGGTCCCAGCTGCTGGGCCCGCCCGCACCCCACCCCACCCCTCCCAGAGCCAAGGTCCGGGTGCTGCTGGGCGGGGCCCCCTCACTCCCCAACGTTGTGCAGGTGGCAGTTTGGAGCCCACAGAGCTTCTGGGCGCTCGGGCCGCTGTGGCTGAGAGGGGGGCTGTGGACCCCGTGCACGAGCCCCGGGCCCTCAGCTCCCGCCTGGCCCCACCTGAGTCCCGACTGTGGCAAGAGCAGTGAGCCCTTGGGCACCCTCGCCAAGCTCCCTGGCTCCAAGGTGGCCCCAGGGCAGGGCTAGGAAGGCAGACGGCCTGGTGGGGTGGGGGGGCGCAGCTGGGTGGGGGGCGCAGCGGGGTGGGGGCACCCAGCGGGGTGGGGGGTGATCGGGTCAGCTTGCCATGCGGTGGGTGATTGTGTGTCCAGGTGTCGTCCCCCGCTCGGAGACCTGGCTTGCCCCCAGCTGCCGCTGGGCCCCAGGTGCTGGGTGAGGGGAGATCACCGCTCAGCCCCCAGCCGGCTGTTTGGGGAGGAAACGAGGGCTTTGTGTTTTGATTACACTGAAATCATCTTAGGGCAGGAACCAGCCCTGGTGTAGAAATATTCGGTGTGCCCAGCAGCCCCGGCCACCCACCAGCTCCGCCCGCGTGGGCGGTCGATGTTTGTGAGCGTGATGGGGGTGCGGTGCAGCCCCTGCCCACCCCCGGGTCTCAGGAGGGCTGGACAGCTGCGTCCCTGCCCCGTGCCACTGCCCACGTTCCCTGTGCTGAGGATGAAGTGGGGGGCTCCGCTCCCTTTGTTGTGATGCATTTAAACATTTTATGGTGGGGTCACACGTATTATTTACTCTCCAGAGAGGTCCCTCAGGCCTCGGGTGGGGCCTGGGTGTCTGAACCGGATCGGGGTCTGGGGGTGCTTGCCCTTCCCGCAGAGGCCCCTCTGGCTTGCTCGTGTTTCTGTCTTCTCTGCATGAAGTGTTGTGCGACTGGGTTTTGTTTTCCATCCTCCCATCCTTTCCATTGTCTGGATTTTGTTTCATTTGGGTCTTGATTTCTTTCAGTTGATTTCTTTGGTGGATTTGATCCATTTCCTCTCTACCATATCAATGAAAAACCTTCTAACTTGTCCAAGCAGGCGCACTTGTGAGTATGTCCAGCAGCCTGCTCGGCCGAGGGCTGACCCAGGGGGCCCGGCCCCAGGCCTCCTCCTCGGGAGAGCCTCAGTCAGGCCGGCCGGGGTTCAGCCCCGCATCTGTCCATCCGTCCGTCCATCCGTCCATCCATCCATCCGTCTGTTCATCCATTTGTCCACACAGCATCCGTCCATCCACCCCCCAGCCCCTTTTCCGAGACCTCTCCTGTGCCCGGCTTTGGGCTGGGAAGGGGGGCAGGGGGCTCTGAGACTTGGCTCCACCCCCGCAGGTGAGTCCCTGGGGGTTGGACCAACGGGGTCAGTTCTAGGCCGGTCTGGCAGAGGGCAGGGGCAGCAGCGAGAGGCACCACCCAGGACGAAGACGTGGTTCTCCAGGGTCTCCCGGTGGCAGGACCTTTTGTCCTTGAGATCCGACCTCCTTCCCGGGCACAGGGCACGGGGCCTGGGCTGCCAGCCCACCCCCGTTGAGGCTGGCCTTTGCCTCTCGGCCCTGCCCTGTGCACTCTGAACTCTGGTGCCTGGTGCCCTCCCCACGTACAGCTGCGCTTTCTCCAGCCTGCCCAGGCCCTCAGAGGCCAGCCTGCCCATGGGGCCCGTGCCTGAGGCCAGCCCCGGGGACTCAGCCTTCTGCTCTGTGAGTCAAGGCCATGACGGTCAAGGCCTGGCCATGAAGGACAGTGGCCTGGGGTGACGGCCACCTGGACCTGAACCCCACAGAGGTGGCTGCGGACAGAGCTGGCTCCCGGGGAGCCTGGCCGGCCTGGGGCGGGGAGCCCACAGCCTGAGCTGCGTGGGGTCTTCCAGAACGCCCAGCCCCTGCCCCTTGCCCCCTGGCCCCATTTTGCCAAAGGCCAGGAAGCCCCGGCTTCTGAGGTTTCAGCCTGTGGCATCCCCAGCCTTCCCCACCCCTGGCCCCGCAGCCGCTCTGCCCTGGTGTGCTCTGACCGCTCCTGCCCTCGCAGGCCGGCGTAGGTGAGCGGGCTCCCAGCTGCCGCGAGGGACAGATGGTGCCTAAAGCGGACTCCCCTTCCCCCCGCAGCTGGCCCACCTCTGCCCCCCAGCCGGCTTCCACGGACCAGACGTCGCGGGGCGGCAGGGCAGAGTGGCGACTCTAAAAGATTTTGTTAATTGTTTTTATCTATTAAAAAAAGCCACAAAAGGAAAATCAGAGTAAACCAGAAAGACGCGTCCATCCGTCTCCTCTGAGGCGGACCCCAGGCCTGGGACGCTGTCCGAGCCCGCTCCCTGCCTGCCTGCCGGGCGGGGGCTGCCCGGGCCATGGCCCCACACCTGCTCGGCTCTCGTGCGGGTCCCTCCAGCCCAGGGCCTGGTGACGGGCGGTGGGTCCATTGCAGGGCCTGGCCAGGGGCTCCAAGGGCCACCAGGAGGCCCCACAGACAGGGACGGGGGGCTTGCGGACGGCCGCCAGGTGGACTCGGGGGACAGCCACACGTACAGCGTCGGAGTGGCCAGGCCTCTCGGTTCTGAAAGCCCCTGACCTCCCAGAAGGATAAAAGCAAGGGGAGGGGGTGAGAGAGCCGGAGCCCAAATGCCCTCAAAACCGATGGTGACTTGGGGGAAAAGCGCCTGGAATTGGGCGGACCCTGGGCGGGTGCTGCCCCTGCTGGTGAGGAGGGCTGGCCCGGGAGCTGGGGGGGATCGGGGTGGGGGGCGGGAGGAGGGAGGGAGCCGGGTGGATGGAGTGGGGGAAGCGGGGGCTGGGGAAAGAGTGGGGTTAGAAAACCTTGTGTGGGGTTGGGAAACAGGGTTGGCGGGGAGGGACCAGGGGGAGGGCGCTGGGGAAGGGGAAGGCAGCTGGGCGGCCGCCTGGGGGTCCGGGAACTAAGGGTCCGCTCGGCACCATCCAGGGAAAAAGTGCCACTTTATTTAAAACTTCAAAGGCAAACACACAGGCAATAAAAGCACCCCGCCCCGCCCCGTGGCTCCTTGTCCTCAGCAGCCTCAGCAGTGGGGTGGGAACACGGTCCCCAGGCCAGGCCACCCCGTGTTTCTCAGCGCACTCCGGGGCCAGGCGGCACTGAGGAGACGCCCCCCAGGACAGTCAATGCAGAGGTCTGCTGGGCAGCAGGCGGTGGTCCTCACGCGTGCCCACCCTCACTGGGCAACGGGGGCTTAGGCCAGCTGGGGGGCAGCATGACGATTCTCACTGGCCGACGCGGGACGGTGTGGCCTCCTGGGCGCCGCGTTGAGAAGGATTCAGAGCTAGAAGCTGAGCGCTGGGGAAGGGGGGTGAGGAGGGGGAGGGGGTGGGGTGGGGAGGGGCGTGGGGGGGCTGCCATGGAGTGGGGGGGGCTGCGGACCCTGCTCACCCGCTAGGACAGGAAGGTGCGGACGCGGCTGCCGATGGGGGCCCGGCAGAGGGGGCACGGCCGCAGGCTGGGGGCACAGTCAGCACAGGCCAGGTGGCCGCAGGGCACGAAGACAATGGACACCGTGCGGTCCAGGCACACCCTGCACATCCGCTCCTCCCGCAGGCGCCGCAGCTGCTCCTCCGCGTCCACTCCTGCGGGTGGGATGGGGGACAGGCTGGGGGTAGGCTCCACTGGTAGGGGACAAGCCCGGCTGGGGTGTTGAGAACCCACCAGCCCCTCTCCGGGCCTGGGTCTCCTCCTAGGGGTGGGCTATGACACCAGCCCTCCCACACTGGATTCCACGCCTCTGTCCGTGGCCGGAGGGGAGTGGCCTAGGGTGGGAGATGACCCGCGGCCCCCAACGGCCCTGTGAGCCCCTCCCCTCCCCGCACCTGGCTCCCCGGGCCGTTCAGGCTGGGTCTCTCCTCTGGGTGGGCGCAGTGCGGAGCCACCGTGGACAGGAGCTGTGGGCAGGTTGGGACAGGTTGAGGCCTGGGCCCCAGA
Source organism: Choloepus didactylus (assembly GCF_015220235.1). Lineage (NCBI taxonomy): Eukaryota > Metazoa > Chordata > Mammalia > Pilosa > Megalonychidae > Choloepus > Choloepus didactylus. The sequence continues at coordinate 65,508,463 of NC_051325.1, read as the reverse complement.
GGGAGGTGTGGCCCAGCCCAGCGGTCCTGTCCCACAGGGTGCCACGCTCCCGCTCCTGCATCCTTCTGCTCCCAGAGAAGACGAGCCTTCCTGGGGAGCCCCCGAGGTACCCCTCCAGCGGCCAGGGTGCCCCTGGCCCAGCCTCCCCCACACCTGTGGGCACTGGGTGCTGGGGGCTGGGGGCTGGGGGCTGGGTGCTGGGTGCTGGGGGCTGGGTGCTGGGTGCTGGGGGCAGCAAGGCCAGGGATGAACAACGGGACGAACAACAGGAACGCAGGTGGGAGGCAGCTGTGTCCAGCGTGGCAGGTGTACCTCGGGCCCCTCCGCCCGGCCCCCGTCCACGCCGGCCACTCCCAGCCACCCCCAGCATCTGCGAGGCGGGCGGGACAGGCTGGCTGGGGGGATGTGCTGTGGCTGCTCAGCACCGGGGGCCTGTGTGGCCATCACAGCCACCCCACTGATGACCACTAAGGCCAAGGGAAGGGACAGACCCTTGCAACTGAGGGGGCTGCATCCCCAGAGCCCACGTGGTGGTGCACCGTCCCGGGGAAAAACCATGAAACTTCCAGCCACAGCCGGTGGAGCCCAGGCCCAGGCACTGTGCCAGGGGTCATTGCCCCAGGACTGGGTGCTGGGAGCACCCCACTTCACAGCTCAGGGCACCGAGGCTCACGGGAAAGGCAGTTCCACGGCCCAGAGCTGGTGGGCAGCAGAGTGGCTCCGGACCGCTCAGTCCACCTGCTTCACAAGGCCCAGCATGGCCCAGGCTGCTGGGACCCCTGGAGGCTGCCCCCCAACCTGGTGGGACAGGCAGCCAACTCCACTCGTGGGCTCCCACTGGCGGTCCTGTCACCCCGACACAGCTGCCGCCCCACGTGCTCACCGCAGTGCTTGGGCCTCACCCCGGGCAAGGCTGGCCCTGAGCTCACACAGAGCACACACCCCAGGCCTCACCGTCACCCCAGGTCAAGCAGCCTTCTGTCCTCCTGCCGCCCAGCAGGTAGGGACACACTGTGGCTTTGGCCACGGCACAGGGTGCAGGTGCCAAGGGGACAGAGCACACGTCACAGCTCACCTGAGGGGGCGGCAGGGGCTGCGCCTTCTGGTTCTTCCACTGGGCCCTGGAAGGAGCCAGAGAACATCTGGGCCTTGAGCAGATGCGGCTGCCATGGTGGGAGGGACCCCCGACCCCCAGCTCTGACCCCTCAGGCCTGGAGTGGGGGGCAGACTCACCCAGCAGCTGAGCGAATCCTGGACACTGCGGACAAAGTCCCTGCCTTTGGACCGAAGCAGGAATTCACACCTGGAGAGTGAGCCAGAGACCCAAACACAGGGGGTTTGGAACCTCCAAGAAGCTCCCCACCTCTGGTGGCAAGAGCCCCGGGAGCCCCTCGGGCTGGCGAACGCGTCTCCTCCCGGCTAGTCCCCAGCCTGCAGGGCGCTCGCTGCCGGGGCTCCCCAAGAACCAGGCGCCTGTGGGGCGGGGGTCGAGGAGACGGCCCCTGCCGAGCACCAAGGAAGAACCCGCAGTGGGACAGCCGTTCCCCGCAGTCTTCCGGAGGGGCTCCCGCTTGAACAACCTGGTTTGCCACCCACAGCCCCTGCTCCTGACCGTCATCCCACGGGACTGGGGATGGCCGGGTCTGTCGGCGGGTTACCTGGGGAACCACGTGGCGTGCTCCGCCCAGGGGTCGTCCCCCTGCTCCCAGCTCTGCAGGCCCCCGTAGCAGAAGAAGCACCGCACCTTGTCCTGCTGGCCTGGGGTGAGCAGAGACGTTTGCCCTGGCCCTGCCCAGAGCCCCAGCCTGCCCCACTGACCCCGCTGAGCCCCCCGAGGCTGCGAGGGCATGGGGTGGGGGCTCCAGTGGTCTTTCCCACTGTCTCTCGCTGGGGTCACACGCAAGCCGAGCAGCCAGGCTCTGCCGCCCTTCGCCCTGCCCCTCGGCGGTCGGCCAGGGATGCCGTGCACGTGCAGCCCAGTTTCTCCAAGGTGGACGGTGGACAGGGATGCTGGGCGCTGACCAGGGAAACCGGAATGTTCGTGAATGTCTGGGGTGTGCGCTCTGGTTGTTCAAGGGGGACTGCTGGGGAAGGGGAGGCCGAGGGCTCAGAACCCTGGAGTTTTGGGACACCTGGGTCCCCTCTACCACAGCCCACCCCAGGATGGACTCCCAGAGAGAGAATGGGGTGGGGGGTGCCCTCCCAGGCCAGTCTGCTGCCAGACTTGGTTCTGGGGCCTCACGGGCTGCTTGGGAGATGGAGGCTCACTTTTCGGGGGGACCTCTCAGCTCTCCACCTCCACTGCAGAGGTGCAGTGCTTCACCCCAGGCAGAGACTGCAGATTAGGGGCTGCTCTGGCAAGAATCACGCCAGCCCCCTCAGGCCCACACCCCCGGCTTCCTGCCCTCCCTCCTGGCCTCTGCGCGGGCTGCACCTCCGATCTCGGGGCAGGTGGGCCAGGCCTGCCCCTTCTCCATGAGCTAGTCCCCACGGAGCCACCTGACTCCGGGCCCCCCCAGGCCCAAACACCCCACTTCTGATGCAGCCTGAGACTCCCCAGGGGCTCACCTGTATAAATGACAGCTGTCCTAGCATTTACAAAGCCCCCAGTATGGCCCTCCAGCCTGCCCCACACATGAACCTCCTCCCCCAGCCACAGGGCAGGCAGACAGGCCCCCCCGGCACCCGAGCTGGGATGAGGGCAGGCTCACGAGCACCCATGCTTAAACAAAGCAGCCACAGGGGCAGACCAGATGCCAGCCAGCCTGTGGGGTGGAAGGCTCTAGAACACTTCCCACAGGCAGAGAGCTCGGGACTTGGCACAAGCCCTGCCTGAGTTAGGCTCCCACGACGGTGCCCCTAAACCTACAACACGACAGGCTCGGCCCTGGGGTGAGGGCAGACGGTCCACGCCTGCACCCCTTCCCACTGGAGTCCCTGGGCAGACGTCCCGCCTGCCACAGTGATCTCCCTCCACTGGTGCCTGGGAGACTCCAGGAGAGGGGGCACGAGGACAGGAGGACAAGGGCCCCGGGAGGGGCTGCCGGACCCCAGCCACCCTTCATCAGGCTGGATGCCCCATGCAGGAAGCAGAGACCCCGGCCCATGGCCAGGAGGCCGCCCAGGCCCGGCAGTCCTACTACTCACCCGTGTGGAAGAAGCCAGCCGCAGCCAGCTGCGCGGGGGGCACCGCGGCGGTCGGCGGCCAGGCAGAGAAGGAGGCCAGGCGCCGCTCCGGGGAGCCCATCTCGGGGAGGGCGGGCCCCAGGGGCCACATAGCCGCAGCCCCCTCCTCCCGCTGCTCCTCCCCCTCCTCGGCCAGGGGGCGCAGCCACCCCAAGATCTGCCCGTCCACGGTGTCCCGGCCGCCCCTGGCCAGGGGGCTGCCCACACGTGTCCCTGGGGCAGGTGTGCCCCGAGGGGCGCCACGGATCTCTGCACAGCAGCTGTGCCCCGGCCCCTGGCACGAGCACCGTCCCCTGTCCTTGGGTCCCATGAAGAAGGCAGCAGCCCTGGCGGGGTCCACAGCAGGGACGGGGGCCCCGGACAGCCAGCTCTGGAATGTGCCCGGCCTGCTGGCTTCAGGGCTCCTGAGCCCCTGGCCCTCCCTGGGGGTAGTGGCAGCCTCTGCCCCAAACAGCTGGAAGATGAGGGTGGGCACCAGCGTCCTGCCCACCAGATGCCCGAGATGGGGGAGTGCCCAGGAGTCCGGGAGGACAGCTGGGGCCCGCTTCCTTCTGGAAGGGGCTGGTGGGCCGGCCGGCCTCACGTGCTCTCTGCAGGGGGGCCGAGTCACGGGGCTCCCTGGCAGATCCCGCTCCAATCCACAGGAGCAGGGACTGCCTCTGGGGACTGTGGGGGAGGGGCCGGATTGTGGGGACCCCTCCCAAGGCTGGGCGGCTCTGGGACCTCGGGGTGGGGGACAGCAGGGCAGCCGGTGTGCAGCCCCAAGTTGGACTGGCAGCCAGGCGCAGCTTCTGGAAACAAATGAAGGCTCAGTGCCCTCCGGTGATGTCGGGGAGAGCAGGTTTATCCGAACACCCTCAGTGAGGACCACAGAGGGGACAGCCAGCACCCCACCCCATGGGTGACAAAACGGGGGCAGGAGGGAGCCATGTCCAAGGACATGCAGGTGCTTGGGCCTGGTTCGGGGCCGGGAGTAAGGGGGATGAGCTCACCTGCGTGCCTGCCCCCTCTGAATCCTGGAGCCGAGAGGAGCCGGAAACATCGTGCTGCCCCTGCCCGCTGCAGGGCCGGGCTCTGATCTCAGCCGCTAGGACTGTCCCTGCCCCAGGTTCCAGGGAGGGAGCTGAGCCTGAGCCCCCAGCCCTGCCAACCCGCCCCCCCACCCTGGCTTCAGCCTCCGAGTTCTGGGCTTTCGTGTTAACTAGCAACCCCTGCAGCCAGCTGTGGCCCAGACACCCAGGACTTTGGGGAGCGTCCGCCATTCTAGCCACCGTAGAGTGCCCGCCAGGCCAGTCGTCTGCTGGACACCCACCACCCATCCACCACCCTTCTCCTAGACCCGGTCCCTCCCTGCTGGCTATAGCCTGGGGTCCCAACCAGTCTAGGGTGCCCTGCGCCTGGGCCCTCCAGGGAGCCCCTTGATCCTGGGGGAGCCCAGGGGTCAGGACTGCTCTTGCTGGGGCCCAGGTCAAAGCTGACCCCTGGAGGCACCCCCATGTGGGCTGCCTGGTCCCCCCGGGGCCCCACCAGGCAGGGGCGTGGGCACAGGAGAAGGGCTGTTCCCCAGGCAGGCAGGAAGGCCCCTGGTGGGCAGAAAGGGGTCCCAAGGACATGAAGTCCCTTGGCCTTGGACTGGGAAATCACGAGGTCTGCCCCCAGCCCCTCTGCTGCCAGTCTCCTCCCCAGGGACCCAGCACCCCCCTCCTTCCCGGAGCAGAGGCTGTGGGCTCTGCCTGCTCCAAACCCCGCTCCCTGCTCCTGCTTCCGCCTGGTTTGGGCATAAGCCTCTTACGGCGTGTTTAGCCTTTTAGAAACAAAGTGCATCACAAATAAAAGAGTTGCCGAGCCCTGCAGGGCATTTTTGTTGAAAGGGCACAGGGTGGGGGGGGCAGGGCAGGGTTAAGCCTTCCCACTGCCAGCTCAGCAGCTGGGCACAGGGGCGGGGGAGCTGGCACTCAGCCAGGGTTGCAAAGAGGAGCTGGGCAGAGGGGAGAGCGCAGGTCCTGACCTGTGCCCTAACCCTGTCCCCTGACACCCCCTCCTCTACCTGACCCCACACCTGCCCAGCCCTCCCCAGGCCGCTAGCTCACCTCCCTCAGGGAGACGCCCACGCCGGCCCAGGTTCTCTGCGGCCGCTGCTCATCACGCCCCCACGCCCTGCGCCCGCCTATATGCAGCTGGTCACGCCGGATCCCGCCCCGCGCACCCGGACCCGGCCCACACCTGCTCCCGGCTCCCTGCCCCGCCGGGCGCCCCGAGGCTGCCAGGGTCCTCTTATCAGATGCCAAAAGCCACCTGGTTTCCTGCGGGTTCCAGGTGAACGGCGGGCTGGAGAGCAGGTAGCCATCAGCCGGCTCAGCTGCGCCAGGCCCCCTGCAGCCGCTGCCTCCCGGCGTCCAGGGACGGCTGCAAGGCTGAGTCCCGACGCGGGGCCGCGGCATCTCGGCGAATGGTGGGAGGGGAGGGCCACGTGCGGGGGACGCCCTGGGAGCAAGGGCAAGGGCAGGGGCAGGGGCAGGCCTTGGTCTCGGGACGCCTGGGCCCCGTCCACCCCTCCATTCAGTGTCTCGCCCAGCACAGTCCGGGACTCGGACGTCGGTTGTCCGGCAGCTCCAGCAAGCCCCGCTGCGCCGCCCGCAGGGCCCTCTGGGGACGAGCTCCGCGGCTGGGGATGGGGACGGGGACGGCGGGGCGGGGGGTGAGGTCTCTCTGCCCGACGGAGCTGGCGGTGGGAGGGGGCGAGGCAGGGAAGCGTCTGGGCTTGCACTGAAGCCCCTACTCCGGGACCCCGACGTTAGAGGAAGCTGCGGGCGCCCTGCGGTTTATTCCCTCGGATCCGCTGCCGCTCCTGGAGATGCCAACTGCGCGTCGTGTTTTAAATTAGAAAATAACAGAAAGCACCCGTGGTAGGGAGGGCCCCGGCTATGCAGTCACGTGGTTCTAACACCCCTGGAATGGGGTCCCTCCCTGGAAGGTGGGTCCCCGAGTTCGATGGTGGGTGGACTGCAGGAGAGAAGCCGCGAGCCGGGAGCAGTGGCCCCCCAGAGAAGGAAGGGGCGCGGCCCGGAGGTCAGGCTGGGATTTTTTGAGACAAGGAATTATTTGGGTGTTGCTCAGATAGAGAAAAAGAAAGGGGCTAAAAATAACCATCGCAGGCTCATTCCGGAAATGTGGGGGATTTCTCCAAATATAAAGAAACAGAGCGTCCATCTGCAGGGGCTCTGCAGTCGGCCTGCGCGGCAGCTGCCCCAGTTGTCGCCACTGCTGGCCGGGGGGTGGACGCCGGCTGCGTTGCTTTGCAACTTCCTGTGACCTACGCTTTTTCAATATGCCGAGCTGGAGCCCATTGCCAGCCTTCTCGCTGCCGGGGAGTAAGCACCTGGTTGCTATTCTGGTGTGTTTCCTCCGGGCACACTCCAAATACCTTTATTCATAGTTTCTCATTCCACCAGGTACATCAGGTTTTTAAAACTCTTAACCACATTTCAGGCCTCCGAGGCTCAGTCTGATGACTTCGAGTCCCTGTGAGTCTTCAGGGATCCCCCTGTGGGCACCCCCTTGCTGTGGGGCTCCCGGAGGCTGGGGGCCCCCCGAGTTGTCCTGCCGAGGGGCAACAGCTGGACATCGCTCCATCCCTCCACGCACCTGGGCTGAGGCCACCCCGGGGCGTCCGCTGCCCGGCAGGGCCAGGCGCTGGAGAGAGCACCTGCCGTGAGCCGCCAGCGGGGGGCGCGGGAAAGGGGGGCGCCAGGGGAGAGTGGGGCCCCACCGTGTCCTCTGAGCCCCACTTTCCGGATGGGGAGACCTGGGCTCAGATGGGAGGTGTGACCTGCCCAGCCCCACAGCCGGACAGTGCCAGTGCGGACGTGCCCCAGCGTGTGCCTCCGGATGGGACAATCGCTGCCCTGGAGGGTGGCGGCCTGCACAGCTCCAGCGCAGCAGCAAGGGCAGGGCTCACAGCACCAGCTCGAGGCTTGAATTCTGCTCCTGTGGGACTGATAAGATCGCTGCTGACCTGGGCTAGGTTCCTGCTGCTTCCTGCAGACAGCATCCCACAGCTGGGTCTGGCTCCTACCTGCCCTGCCCCGAGCCCAGGTGCCCCGGGGCTGCGCTGGGAGGCCTCCCGAGGCAGGGGTCACTGCGGGGACGCAGGCAGCAGCCTTCTGTTCCCTGACCTGCAGAGCCCACACACCTGCCCGCTGGCCCTGCTCTCTCCGAGCTCCTGGGCACCCTTTGGAAACTTGAGAGGTCCCATTCCTGGCGCCAGTTTCCAGCAGAGGAATCCAGGGATACTTGGCTCAGTCTCAGGGAGTTCTCTGACCACAGGGAGGGGAACCAACAGGCTGCAGGGTAAAAACGAGGTGATGCACAGGCAGCGGAGCTCGAGGGCTGAGCATCAGGCTCACCTGGAGGCATAGGGGCCACCTGGAGATGTCAGGCTAACCTGCAGGCTATTGAACATGCAGGTCCCCACCCCCCAGGGGCCTCAAGTTCCTCTGGGCTGGGGTGGGTTGGACTTTTACCTTTAGCTGGAGCTCCCAGGACACCTGGGACCTGCTTTGAGCCTCACTCCAGGGGGCTGAGTCCGCGTGTCCCATAAAGGAGCCTCTCACCACATCAAATTTTTATAAACTTCAGTTTTTTTGAGCTATATTCACATACCATACAATCATCTGGTGTAACAATCAGCTGTTCAAAGTACCATCATAGTTGTGCATTCATCACCACAATCAATTTTTGAACATTTCCTTACTCCAAAAAGAAAAAAAAATAAGAATAAAAATAAAAGTAAAAAAAGAGCACCCAAAGCATTCCACCCCCCATCCTACCCTATTTTTCATTTAGTTTTTGTCCCCATTTTTCTACTCATCTGTCCATACGCTGGATAAAGGGGACGTGAGCCACAAAGTTTTTACAATCATACAGTTGCAGTGTGTAAGCTGCATAGTTATACAATCATCTTCAAGAATCAAGGTTGCTGGGTTGCAGTTCAACAGTTTCGGGCATTTCCTTCTAGCTAATCCAATACACTGAAAACTAAAAAGGGATATCTATATAGCGCTTGTAAGAATATCTTCCAGAGTGACCTCTCAACTCCAGTTGAAATCTCTTAGCCACTGAAACTTTACTTTGTTTCACTTCTCTTTTCCTTTTTGGTCAAGGAGATTTTCTCAATCACGATGCCGGGTCCAGGCTCATCCCTGGGAGTCACGTCCCACGTTACCAGGGAGATCTACACCCCTAGGAGTCACATCCCATGTAGGGGGGAGGGCAGCGAGTTCACCCACGGAGTTGGCTTAGGGAGAGTGGCCACTCAAATTTAATTAAAATTAAATTGACTAGAAAATTCAGATCCTCAATTTCTAGTGCTCAATGGTTCCAGTACTGGGTGGCACAACTCAGAATTTATGATGTGCCCAGCAGGTGACTTCCCCCACTGGTGGGGTGACCTCCTCCGGCTCGGCTGTCCACAGACTGCCTCCTGGGGGGGAAACCGAGGCTGGTGGTTAGCAGGGCTGGGGTGTGAGTGAGCAGGACTTCTGACCCCTGACTCAGCACTCCAAAAGGAGGTGACAGCAGGTAGCTAGAAGCCAGGGCCTCATCTGGGTTGTCACTGCCATGACTTTGGCTGAGCTTTCCCGGCAGTGAGGGGTGGCGGGGGCTCCCCCAGGACCTGCCCCGTGCGCGAGTGCCAGGGGGTAGGTAGAGGCTCCGCTCCACAGAGGGCCCAGAGGTGGCGGAGGAGCTGTGTGCCAGACAGAGGGCAGGGCACAGGCAAAACAGCAGTGCGGTGGGGGCTTGCGTAGGTGCTGAGTGGGTGCCGTCGTGGGGGACGTGCGGCCCAGGAGGCTGCAGGGGCGCGGGGCCAGGTCCTGGGGCCTTCCCTGGACGGAGCGGGGCTGGGGAGGCAAGGGCCATCCGGCCGGGGGTGAGGGGGCATCCGGCTGAGCTGGGTCGGCAGCGCCGCTCCCCACAACCCCGGCCCACTGTAGATGCCCCTCCGTGGAACTTAGGTTTGGCCTGAGGTTTGCATGGGGTACGCCGTCACTTCAGCCGGGGGTTTTGTAGGTGACAGAGACTGAAAGCTTCAGCAAAAAGGAGGGAGAGAGGGAGGTGGGAGGGAGGGGGAGGAAGCGCATTGGCTCAGGTGACTGAAAGCACGCAGGTGGGTGCTGCAGGCTGGCCGGGCCCCAGGGGCTCAGACCACGCGTCATCAGCCTCCCTCACTGTTCTCCTCCGGCATTGTTTCCAGATGAAGGTGACCACTGCCCGCCCACGTGCCCGCAGCTTAGCAACACCAGGAAGAAAGCCCCTGCTGCCCAGACACCAGCCCCCTCCCGGCGCCCACAGGCTCTGATCGGGACTGAGCGGGCCCCCAAGGGAATAGCAGGGTGGGGTCACTGGACTGAACGGAGCTTGAGAGAGAGCAGGTCAGCGCAGCACCCCCGGGTGAGCGGCCTCATGTCAGGGCAGGTTGACGAGGTGGGGAGGGGCTGGGCTGCCCCCACTTGCCGGGTCATGGTCACTTCGGGGGGGGGGCACTGTTTGCAAGGGCAGAGTTAAGGTCTGGGGTTTCTCCCGCCGGCCCCCAAGCGCCCTCCGGGTGTCCGATGCCTCCCTGCACCCTGCCTGGTCTGGCCGGGTCCCTGACCCCTCTCCAGGGCTAGCCCTGCTCACTCTCTCCCACCCCACGTGCAGCCTTCCCCGGGCACCTGGCCAGGTAGACCCAGCGTGGCTGCCCCTCCCTCGCCTGGCCCTGGGCTGCACTCTGGCATCCAGGCCCGCAGGTGCGTCCCCTCTGTGTGGCCCCAGCACGTTGGCCCCCAGCCTGTTTCCTAGCCACGGTCCCTCCCTGCCACCCCTCTTCATGAACCTCTGGCGGGACCCAGAGTCCTCGTGGCTGTACTGGGACCCCGGGGCGACCCCCGCCCCACCCCCCTGCCGCACCCCCCGGCTCTGCCTTTGAGGACTGCCCAGCGTCAGGCTGCAGCCGCACAGGATGCCCTCGGCAAAGTGGAGCGGGTGGCGCGGGGGCAGCACCCGGGCAGTGCAGGGATGAGCCATGACTGATGCCATGGGCTGGCTGCTCTGCGGGGGCCACATTTAAACTCCGAGGGTGCCAGCCGAGGACAGGGCACGGCCAGGGGTGCCGGGAGCAGGGTTAAATTAAGCAAGGTGACCACGGTGCCCTCCAGGCCCCTGCCAAGCTCCTTCTTTTCACAGAGGCCTCCCCTGTGTCCTAGAGCCGCTTCAGTCCACTCACCTGGGACAAGGCCCCAGGCCTGCACCCCTTGGGCATGTGACCTAGCCTCTCAGCCTCAGTTTCCCCCTCTGCAGAATGGACTAATAGGTCCCTGGGTAGAGACTCCAATGAGATAAAGCCTGTGGACCGATCAACTCAGGCCAATTCTTTGCGGGCTCACAGTGTGTGGTTAGCATGGGGGGTTTGCCACACCCTCCCGCCTCTCGTCCTCTCGCTGGCAGCCACTGCAAGATCACATGGCCTCCCCGCGTTGGCCACTGTTCTGGACACATACTGTTCGTTTTTGGACCCCTCCCCAAACGCACAGATTTCACTTTGGCACAAGCCACCCACTGTCCAAGCGTATCAACGTCCTGCCGGATTCATCCTCGGGGGCATCCTCCCATGGAAACACGCCCGGCCTCCCTTCCACCTCTTCAGACTAGGCAGGGCTCCAGGAAGAGCTGATAGGCAACTTTTCTGCAGTGGTCCCACCCATCGCCCCCGAGCCCTCCTACAGTCTCCACCTCCTCCCACGGAGTTGAGGGATGTCCTGTGCCCACGACCCCTGCTGGCTCGGGGCTTTGGCCTTGCCAAAGGGGCTGCGCTCTGGCTCGCAGCAGTCACGGCTCACGCTGGGCCCTGGTCTGGGGGATGCTCCTGGGATGCTGGCTGTGTGGCCCCCCACCCTGAGCCAGCATTCCAGGTTTTTTCCATGTCACTCTCCTTCCACAGGAGAGTCTCTGAGGCAAGTTCCTCAAGGACAGACCCAGATCCAGGCCACATGAAGACGTTATGTCTCCCAGAGCTAGAAAGGAAGAAAAAGACCTTCCTCGAAGCCACAGTGGGGTGACGGGATTGGAGGAGCATCCAGGCTGGGGCCCTGCGGGGGACTGAGAAAGAAGTGGGCTCTCTTCCTGGCACTGGAGCCAAGAAAGGGCTGTCCATCCTTGAACAAACACCAAAAAGCCTCCCTGTCAGTCCGGGGCCAGGCCCAGAGCAAGCTGAATCCTATTTCCTGTCTGTGGTAAGATCCTGGGCCAGGAATCTCATGTGCCAACTGGTTATAAACCAAGCCCCATCGAGACCCAGCAGAGAACCCCAAGACAACTGTTCCAGTGCTAAGGCTGCCATTGTGCAAAAGACCAGAAGCGGATTGGCTTTTTTTTAAAACTCAGTTTTATTGAGATATATTCACATACAATACAATCATCCATGGTGTACAATCAACTGTTCACAGTACCATCATATAGTTGTGCATTCATTGCCCCAATCTATTTTTGAACATTTCCCTTATACCAGAAATAATCAGAATAAGAATAAAAAATAAAAAAAAAAATAAAAAAGAACACCTAAATCACCCCCCCCCATCCCACCCTATTTTTCATTTAATTTTTGTCCCCAATTATCTACTCATCCATCCATCCATACACTGGATAAAGGGAATGCGATCCACGGGGTTTTCACAATCACACTGTCACCCCTTGTAATCTACATTGTTACACAATCATCTTCAAGAGTCAAGGCTACTGGGCTGGAGTTTGGTAGTTTCAGGTATTTACTTCTAGCTATTCCAATACATTAAAACCTAACAACTATTATCTATATAGTGCATAAGAATGTCCACCAGAGTGACCTCTCAGCTCCTTTTGAAATCTCTCAGCCACTGAAGCTTTATTTCGTTTCATTTCACATCCCCCTTTTGGTCAAGAAGATGTTCTCAATCCCACAATGCTGGGTCCAGATTCATCCCTGGGAGTCATATCCTGCGTTGCCAAGGAGATTTACACTCCATGGGAGTCAGATTGCACGCAGCGGGGAGGGAAGTGAGATCACCCGCCAAGGTGGCTTAGTTAGAGAGAGAGAGGGCCACATCTGAGCAACAAAGAGGCACTCGGGGGAGACTTAGGCACAATTATAAGCTGGATTAGCCTCTCCTTTGCAGTAACAAGCTTCATAGGGGCAAGCCCCAAGACAGAGGGCTCAGCATGTCAAGCTGTCAGTCCCTAGTGTTTGTGAGAACATCAGCAACAATCCAGGGGAGGAAGTCCAACACCTCCACATCCTCCCCCAGCTCCTCAGGGGGTCCCCAAATATATATTTTTATTCTCTGCTCAAATTACTTTGGGATGTGTTGCTATTTCACTCTAACCTATACAGACCTACCATATCTCACTTCCTATTCAAAGTTCCATGTAATTATGGTGTTTGAACAAACTGACTATAGAAGTTATATTGTCTAGAAAAGATAGATCCTACACCAAATATTTCTTCCCTTGGTCTCACATGGGAGTTGAAGTTTTAACACAGTTAGTTTCAACCTTTACCCTTTGGCCTGATTTGCCCTAGTCTTAACCAGATCTGCTCCATTAATATCTCTAACTGAACTCTGGGCTCTATTTCAGCTATTTTTTTTTTTTTTAACAGTTGTATGCATTAATACCGACATTCATATCTGCCGAGCTCTAGCTCTGAGTTTCAGGTGTCACGCAGATACCCAATGTTCCAGAGACCAATCAGGTTATACATTAAGGGATCAACATCTCAGATTTTGGAGACACCCATCACAATTCATCACAATTCAGGAATAGATTTGACTGCTGAAAGAGCTTACAATCTAGGGACCATTACAATAATAATTTCCCTGATAGGCTGTGCTCTAAGATTCAATTCTGAGTTTACACATTGTAGTCTATATCGGTGAGGCCTTATAGTGTTTGCCTTTGTTTCTGGTATACTTCACTCAACATGCTGTCTACAGGATCCATTTACCTCCTTGCGTGTCTCACAGCTTCACTCCTTCTTGTAGCTGCTCAATATTCCATTGCACGCACACACCACAGTTCACCATTCTGTTCCTCAGTCAGTGTACACTTAGGCCACCTCCACCCACTGCAAATCATGAATACTGCCTCCATGAATGCCAGTGTGCAAATGTCCATTCATGTCCCTGCTCTCAAATCTTCCAAACACATACCCCATAATGAGGTTGCAGGACCTTATGGCCCCCACATTGTTAGCTTCTTGTAGAACCACCACAGTGACCTCCAGAAAGGCTACACCATTCTGCCTCCTCATCCACAGTAAATACATACATCCCTCTCTCCATGTTTTCTTCAGCACTTTTACCCCATTTATATTTTTTCCTACAATTTTATAGAGATACATTCATATAACATACAAATACCCACAGTGTACAGTTGTTCACAGTATCATCATACAGTTGTACATTTATTATCACAGCCAGCACTTGAACATATTGATTACTATGAAAAAGGATTTTTTTGGTGAATAATAAAAAAGATAATAACAAAAAGAAAAATAAAGTGTCATACAATACAAAAATTAGTAAGGACAGAAAACAACAGCACTACCAAGAATCCCGTATGTCCCTTATATTCCCCTCTCATACACATTTGGCTTTGGTATATCGCCTTTGTTACATTTAATGGAAGCATATTACAATGTTACTGTTGACCATAGACTCCAGTTTCCTTTGATTATGTTTTTTCCCAAATACCATCCCTTTTTCAACACTCTGCATGGTTGACATTCATTTGTTCTCCCACATGCGAAAACATTTTTATATTTGTACATTTAGTAACAGTCATTGGCCACTCCAGGTTTTGCGAAGTTATACAGTCCCAGTCTACATCGTCTCTCTTTACCTCTGGTGTCATACATTCCCCTATCCCACCTCTTTCAGCCTTACTCACAGACATCTTTGTTCAGATTGTACTACCATCACACAGTATTATGCTGTTTATTTCTGGATCTACAGAATTATGGGTTGGCTTTTATAAAGGGGATTTATTAGGTTACAAACTTATAGTCCTAAGGCCATAAAAGTGTCCAAACTAAGGCATCAACAAGAGAATACCTGCACTGAAGAAAGGCTGATGGCATCTGGAACACCTCTGTCAGCGGGAAGGCACATGGCTGGCATCTGCTGGTCCTTTGCTCCTGGGTTGTGTTGCTTTCAGCTTTTGATTCCAGTGGCTTTCTAAGCCTCCAGGAGTCCTCTCTTAGCTTTTCTGGGGCAATCTCTGGGCTTCATCTCTTAGCTTAGCATCTCCAAACATCTCTAATTGTCAAAAGCATCCAGGTCTGTGTCAGCTCTCAGCTTCTCTTAAATACTCCAGTGAACTAATCAGGACCCACCCTGAGTGGGTAGGGCCACACCTCCATGGAAATAATCTAATCAGAAGTATCACCCACAGTTGGGTGAGTCACATCTCCATGGAAACACTCAATCAAAAGTTTCCACACGAATCGAGAGTCTAATATACGTGCCCCGACAAGATTGCATTAAAGAACATGGCTTTTGGCAGGACATAATACATCCAAACGGACACAACCACTCTCAGCAGGCAGACCCGCTGGGCTCCCGCAGAAGGACAGCTGCTGCTGAGGACCAGGCCACAGACAAAACTTACAAATCCCAGGAGGAAGGCACCAGGAAAACAGGGGAGTTCACACCCTGGGGCTGGTGGAACGCGGAAGGGGATTTACAGCTGGAGGGATCTGAGAACCTCCCAGGGCATCCAGCAGTGTCCCCGGTGGGAGGGGTCGGTAGGGGACAGCTTGGGAGGGCAGCTCCAAGGAGCAGAGAAGCAGTCTAACCCATTGGAAATGCCCAAGGTTTGGTGGCCACACTCGCTGGCTCGGAGTCTCAGACGAGCGCTCCGTCTCTTCTTCAGATCTTGGGGAGCCTAACAGGGTTGCTGTCAGGAACTCACAAAAAGAGCGGCGCCTGCAGACCCTAAGCCCCGAATGCACACTGGCTGCCTCAACACTCCTGTCACTTGGCTCGCTGCTGTGAGCCGGAGCGCGAGGCCGAGCAGCAGGTGCACGCCCGGCGCCCCCACCCACCCCGCCGCCTCCCGCTCGGCCTCCGCGGAGCAGCCGGACTCGCCCCACGTGACTTCCGGGGCTCGCCCCGCCCCCTCCCCGCCCCCTCGCGGGAAAAGGGGACCCGGGCGCGAAATGCATCCCGCAGAGCGATAGCGCGCAGGCGCGGCGCACGGCCGCCGTCGAGGGCGTTCCCGGCCTGCCCCGCGCGCGCGCCCTGACGTCCCCGCTGCCTCGTCCCCGCCGCTGCCGCCGCCACCGGTGCCGCCATCGGAGTCGGTGCCCCCTCGGTGCGTCCGCGTCCCGGCCCCGCCGCTGCACCTCGCCCGCCGACGTCGCCGCGGCCAGTGCGCCCGAGCGGCCGCCCCTGCCGCCGCAGCCCGGGCAGGAGCGGCGGGCCCGGGACCGCGCGAGCGCGGAGTGACAGGCCCGGCGCCTGGTGCCGGGCCTCGCGGGGAGGCCCGAGCCGGGGTCGCTCCGGCCCCGCGCCGCGCCGCGCCGTTCATGAAGCATGTCGGCCACCAGCGTGGACCCCCAGGTAGCGGGCCGGCCGGGGTCGCGGGCCGGGGTCGCGGGGTCGCGGTCGCGGGCCGGGGCCTCCCGGGCTCGCCGCCGCCGGGGCCGAGTTTCCTGGTGAATAACTTTTATCTCCCTTTCCCCCGGGGTCCGTCTGCGCGCACGTCCCGGCCTGCGGCCACGCAGAGAACAAAAGGACAAGATAATAAAGGTAGGGGAGTTCCGGGCTGTCCTTGGCGGGCCGGGCGCGCGGAGGGGAGGACCCGGCGCATGGGGGAGAAGCGGTCCAGGAAGCTGTGCCGGGAGCCGGAGACTTCCTCCTTCGTCAGCGGCGTGGAGCCAGAACTGAGGCTGTGCGGTGCCTGGGGGCTTTCCGAGGGGGAGTAATTACGTGGGTCGTGCGGTCCTTCCCTTCCTCCCTCACCGCAACCGATCGGGCCGGGGCAGCAGAAGGAGCACGGAATGACCCGGAGGAGCTGAAGGGCCCAGCCGTCCAGGCGCTAGGGGCTCGCTTCAGGGCAGCCGCCGGCCCTGGCCCTTGCCCCGTGCTGGCCCTGTAAGCTGGTTTCCACCCAGGGAAGTTACGCCCCTTGCTTTCCAAGCCTGTACATTCTCTTATGATACCCTGGCTTGGGGTAAACCCCCACAGCTCCCTGGTCGAGAACCACTGAGCAACATTTCGTGTTTTCTTTGGAGGCTTTTTCCACCAGTGTGTGTGTTACCGGGTGTGACCAAATATGGGTCATCGTATTTTGAGACTGGAAAAGATCCAGCACTTTATTTACCTTTGCTTTCCTTTTCTGGCTGAACATTGTAACATTGGAAAGTAATGGGGTTAAATAACAATGAGCTTTGGAAACACTGTTCAGTTACAACCCCTTTCCCACTACATGGCTCTGAAAGCGGCCTGGTACACTCTTCTCTACGTGAGCTGTCCCTTCTTCAGGGTCTATCCTGTGTTTGGCATGCGCTTTCACCAAACCCTGGTTATGCTTTCCTTACGTTATATCGTTTGTGCTTGAAGTTTGTCAGCATCTTCCAAATTATGATTAAATTTTTATTAAAAATGCAAACTTCGTTATTGAAAGTGCATTGCCATTTTGAGTTATGTAAGCATCAGTTGCATGTATATTACGTACATTTAAGAATAAAAGTATAATTTCTTTTAGAAGTTGATGGGAAGATACTTTGCTGCCTTTGATTTCCTTACTTAAATGTAATTATTTAAAATGCAAAGGTAATATTTTGCAACTTCTTGTTCTAGTACAAAATGGTTCATTGCATCAGAAGGATACAGTTCACGACAATGACTTTGAGCCCTACCTTCCTGGACAGTCAAATCAGGTAAGTTGGTTTTGTTAATATATATTGTTTTTTAGGGTTTGTTTTAATTGAACGAATTCAAATTTATGGTCATATTTTTTATTTTCTTATTCTAAACAACAGAGAAGCAGCTTGTAAAGCACTAGGAGTAACAAAAAAAAGCTAATGAACATTTTACTCTGAAAACTTGCCTGGTGTTAAACATGGGTCAGAGTGAAATGAAGATGGTGGTCTCAGTTTTCTCTCAAGGAAATAATATACTCCCCGGTCCTGGGATACAAACAGAAGTCTAGTTGGCACTAGCATTTGTGGGTCAGTGATGTGGTGCCCTTGACAAAGAGTCATGTTGTGCTTAGATCTCTGAAGTTTTCGGTTTTTTTTAGCTCTGGATAGTTGGGATTGTGGTCTGGTAGAGTGGTTCGGAACTGGACTTTGGAACTAGACTCCACCCGTGACTAGTTGTGTGGCCTTACCAGGGGCTTACCCCCTCTGTGCCTCATTTTCCCTTTCCGTGAACTGGAGATGGTGGTAATTGTTGGGAGGATGACGTCACAGAGTGTGTACAGAGTGCTGAGGCAGCCTGTGATCCAGGGCCCTGTGAGCCCTGATACCTGCTGCCTTTAAAACGCACCAAGCGTGTTGCCTTGGTCTAAAACCGGGCTTCGCTCTTCCCTATGGTGGAGTGAAACTAGTCCACTCCTGGTCCTGCTTCTCTCCCCTTCTCTAAAGCTTCTTAGAACTTTTCTCCATCCTCTTCCCTCCTGCGCTCGGTGGTTGGCAGCCAAGGGGCGGAGAGGCCCTGTGCCCAGACTGCATGGGCTCCTCTGCCCTTTGGGACCCATCCACCCAGCAGGAGGCTGCCGCAGAGCAGAGCTGAGCTGCCCTTGGTGTTGGGCTTTGGCTGCAGTTAATGGCTCCAAGAAATTAGGTGGACTTATTCTTTGAATGTCTTACGATTTTTAATATAAACTGTAGGAGTATTGTATACCACACGTTAACCAAGGAGGGTCTTGGGGTTTTACTGTACTTGAAATACATTGTTATAAACGAGGAGCTTTTGTGTTATGTGGGTGGATTTCTTTAAAAATGGAATGGATTATTTTCAACAGCATCATCGTAGCTCTGTTTTGCCCTTGGGGAGGCCATGTGGAAAGACCCCTGCAGAGGTTGCTCCCAGTGAAGGACCTTAAAGTGGCTCCTTCATCCTTCATGTGCACTTTTCACCAAGGTGATTGATCAGCATGTTATTTAAGAGTAAATAGATGCTCTCAATCAACTGATATAAGGTTTTCTGGAATTACATAATTTATAGAATGTAGGTAGGATGTAATATGGTAGAGCTCTATAATCATAATTTTTTTCTGGTCCCTTTATTTTACAGACAAGGAAACTGAGGGCCAGAGAGGTCCTATGGTTTGCTCAAAGTCATGGAGCCAGTCTGTGCAGAACCAGGGCCTCCTGATTGATCAACTGGGTGTTTTTCTCTGAAGCTTTGAGCAGTTCCAACCTTTTTATCTTATAATGTGTTGCTCCTCACTAAAGATGGAGCAGTTATACAGTTTTTGCCTCCTTTCCTAGATCTGCCTTAGACTATTTCAGCACCGAGTTATTTGGAAATTATTGTGTCTAGAGTTCCTATGGTTTAGAAAAGCTCTCTTACATTTGGTTCCCTGGTTCTAGGTTAAGGATGTGCTGTGTTGCCCATCCAGTTAGTCGCCAGTGAGTGTCAGAGAAGCTGGTTGCTTGGCCGATAGCAGTCCACTCGCTGTTATTGTTGATGTTTTCAGGGACCTCGTGTTGTTTGTTTTTGTGGTGTGTGTGCTTTTTTTTTTTCTTTAAGTAACCCATTTAATGTGGACCCCCAAGGCTTGGGCGGGTGGAAGCGTCCAGAAGTCGGGCAGGCGGGTGGGTGGGTTGCTGGCTCACGCAGGCCAAGGGGAGAGCCAGAGGATGACTGAGGCAGGCAGACCCACCAGGGGACCTGTGGGCCAGCCCTTACGGGGGTGCCTAAGCCAGATGGGGAGGCAGGGCTGGGGCCTGGTCAGGGCCCCCGGAGACCCTGGAGGTGGGTACAGAGAGGGGTCCAGACAGGAGTTGATCTGGTTTAACATGGGGTTGAATGAAGATGACGGCTTCCCTGATGCGTTGTCCTTTCCTTCTACGCCTGCTTCCACCAGCGGGCCCAGGTTCCCTTTGGGGCCCAATGACGGAAAGCTGTGGCTGTTGCACTGAAAGCCAGCCCTGGGCAGGACCCAGAGGCAGTAGGTGGAGCCGCGGGGGGTGTTGGGTTTAGCAGCTTTATTGAGGTGTTATTGGTATGTGATAAATCTGCACGTTTAAACTGATGAAATCACCGCGACAGTTGTGATCATGAGCATGTCCGTCAGGCCTGGAATACTCTAGAAAACAGACAGGGCGCAGTAGCCAGCTGGAAGTTACCAAGGTCCTCTGCTTTGTGAAACCTTAAAGCCTAGGGTGATTTGGAAACTATTTAAGAGCAGGCCTTTTACATTTTTTGTAAGGCAGTTGCGTATAGATCTCTAGACAAGCTTCCTTTTTTCAAAAGTTATTTTGACGTTATGTTGCAGGAAAGTGAGAAGGTAAGGCCTTTGTTTCTTGCAAATGGGATTCTACCAACCTAAAAAAAGAACTTTTAAAAATTGGGTACTTTGAAGATCTCATTGTCTTCTGTATGTATATAAGGTTTTAACCTTTCAGAATCCCTATTTTGCTCTAAATACCAACCTTTTGATTTTTAATCGTTCTGATAGAGACTTGAGGTTACCATAAGCACAGTTTAACTCCTGAGGCACTGGAATGGGACTGGGGCCCTCGGGAAGGACCTCACGGTGCTGCTGATGGTGTTTCAGTCTTCCTTCCTAGCTGCCCCTGGGGAGTTTCCTGAGTTAGAAGCTCCGACCCCCTCTCTGTACCCCCTTCCTGCTCCAAGGCTTGAGGTGTATATTAGTAAGCTTCTAGGGCTGTGGAGAAGGGAAGGGGCTGTCTCTCTGGGTGCTGGATGCTTTGCCTGCCCAGGCACTTCCTGGTTTCTCGGATCTGTTGTTATCTGAAAGGTTAGGAAAGGCACAGCTGATTCAGAAGTTCCTGTCAAAGTTTTAAATTCAACTGCTGGTAATTTGTAGTTAGTCTATTCTGAACTCTAGAAAGCCACACTGTTTAGCAAGTTCTCTTCTCTAAGGAGTGGATTTAGAGACTGAAATGCTAGGGGTGGCAGTGTGTTTTCAGGTTTAATAGGATGTTGTGGGGCTTTCAGTGTGGTGTCTCTTAAAGCCCTTTTTCTATGCCATCCCTTAAATGTCGGCATTTGTACCTATGTATTTTTCTTTGCAAGAAGCTTCTGACCCTGAGGGATATTTCAGTTTTAAAACAGACAACGTCATCTTGACAGTTGAGGTCACCATGTTACCCAGGATTTATGTTACAATTATTGTTTTGGGCCATTTTTTCACCCAGCAGCACAAAGCCAGGCCAAATAGATGCCGTGCTCCATCAGGCTGCCTGCGGTGACTGTTACCCCACGACATTCCAGGTCAGGAGGGCAGGCACGGCACCTGCAGATGCGCCCGCGGCTCTGGCTGGCCGGGGAGACCCATGAGTTCAGAAGACGCGCCCTTGCTCATTGTGGGCATTTGTACGTGTGGATCTCTAAAAAATAGGGACTTCCTTGAGTACACGTTTACTAGGAATTCACTACCATGACTGCTTTATCAGAAATGCAGCTGGAAGGTTACAGTTGCATTTTAACATAATTCTTGCTGGCAAGTTTCTCAAAACTAAATGCATATTTGGGGCCTGAAACCAGTGCAGAAATTGCTGTCTCTGCGAATTGTGCTGCCCGACCTGGGTGGGAGTGGGGGTGCAAAGACCAGCCTTGAAACGGTGTATGAGAAGTTCCAGCCAAGTAAGGTTCCGGGTTTGGGGTGTCTCTATTACGCACCTCCTAGGGCTTCTCCTGAGGACTCGGGGTCCCTGCTGCTGGCCCTGGGCCCCGAGTGGATTCACGTGAAAGGGCTCCAGTCACTTTGTCACTGTTTTCATCTTTGCCCTTGGTAGTTTTCCGTTCACAATTTATTGAAGCTTGTTATTATTAGTAGTAGTAAACACTCCTTGACACACTCTGAATGTCCTGTTGTCTTGGGCTTTGGCGGTGGCTCCCTTCTGTTTCCCCTCAACTGATGGCTGAGTCACTTTATTGTTTATGTAGCTTAAAGTATTTGAGTAATTTTGGAATTCCTGCCTTCTCAGAAAACTGGAGATAGGAAGTAGACCTTTCAACTTGAACTTAAATGGTCTGGTTGTTGAGAGTGAGTGTTTTTTTTCTTAACGTGGTTCAATTTGAGTATTTTATGCATGATGGTTCTCTAAACCCACTGCTTCTGCAATAAAGAGAAGATGAGAAGTATGGAGAATATCTGCTCTTAATTCAAAGGAAAATAGACACTGATCCTTTTAAATTTGTTTGTTTTGACCTGCCAACCCCCTCACAATCATTTTTTCTTTAATGTGGTTTTATTGAGAGAGAGTCACACAGCGTAGAAGCTGCTGGATGCCGGTTGCTGGCTCCCGGTGTCATCACAGCCCCATCAACCCCCTGAACGTGGTCACTGGAGGAGCCTTAAGACTCCAGAGGTTGGGGGTGTGCTTTCCTATGTCAGTGGACTCTAATTTTGCCTTGAAGCTGTGTCAGCATCCCCTTCTTACCCCACAGGCTGTAACTGGAGTGTCCCAGATGTGAAAGCTGTTCATGTCTTTGGAGGAGAACAGGTCGTCTGGAGAGTTGGAAGGCAGGGTTGTTGTTTCCCTGTTCTGTCCTTGAAAGGATCTGCTCCCTATTGCTCCTCCTGCTAGCACAGAAATATTCTTGCTCTAAAAAAGGCAGAGGTACTGACAGAGTCTGGGGTGTGCTTCTGTAACTTCAGTGGATGTGCCTGTGCCCTCACAGCAGCGCGATCCTGTTCCGGCTTATGAGGTCGCTGTTGGGTGTTGGCTGGGAGCCGCACTGAGCTAAGGACTGACTCGATGGCAAACCGCTCGTCTCCAGAGAACTTCCTGGCGAGTGGCAGCCAGCCGGGCTTGGGCACAGCCCTGCAGAAGGCAGGGCAGGGCTGGTTTTCCACAGCCCATCGAGGGCCAGGAGGGGCTCAGCGTGTTTCACAGGTAGCCACGAGCGTGCGTTTCCCGTGGTGGGGGGCAAGTTTCACGCGACACTTACCGTAAGTGTGGTTTTGGTTCCGTGGACACGTGGGCCAGTTCAGTTGACCCCACGTATTGCAAACTGGTCAGGAGCAGCTTCCTCTCCCTCACAGTGGGGGGAAGGAATCCTGGTGAAATGCAGCCTGCGTTTAGCTTGAATGAAAAGAATGCGGGCAAGAACAGCCTCCGGTTCTCTTACGGTCCAGAGGGCTTATTTCATCTCACCTTGGAAATTAGTTTGCGGCTTTGCTTTCAGAGTTTTGAAGGGAATATGCCGGATGGTACCAGACTGTGGGTTCTTGGCAGGGCTGCAGTGGAAATGGAAGTAAGGTCCCTGGCACACAGCTGGCCCCTGCAGCCTTGCAGCCTCCGGAGGTGCTTTGCTTGTTTTTGTTTTTTTTATGGTGGTAACATATACAGACATAACCGTTCTGATTTTGTCAATAAGAGTTTGGGGAGCTGTTGGCTGAGCTGACTTACGGTCCCGTTTGGATCTTGTACTTCTAGTCGGCTGCACGCTGAGGGGGAACCTCAGGGGTGTGGTGGGAGCAGGAGGACTGGCAGTGCAGCGTCAGGATGGGGCAGCTGCTGGTGGTCTGCAGCTGTGTTCTCGGGAAATTGTAAAGCTCCAATTTTTTTTTTATCTGGGAGCTAGAAACCAAGGATCTTGTTCTCCTTTTATTGTATGGATTCAGTGTCCATAAAAGGATGGTGAAATGAATAACTCGTGGAGTTTTGGGTCAGCTGCAGCTTTACTGTTGCCTACTTCACACCCGTCCCCATTTGACAAATCAGGAAGAGGCCCAGAGGGCCTTGTTTCTCCTCTGTGGGGGTGTGCATGCTCCTTATTGAACCTGTGCTACCCTTGTCCTGGGCTGTGGTGGTTTTTGCAGCGAGAAAAGGATAGATAAAGTCTTTGAGTTAGTGTAACGAAGGAGCGGGAATTCTTTGGGGCTTTCTTGTGACATTTGACCAGAGCCTGCCTGGCTGGAGGTGCTGGGCGGGTGATGTCCTCCCTCACCTGGGAGCAGGTGAGGACGGCCTTCCCTACACCGAGGCGGGATGCCACACACGGCATTTTTTGTGCTGCTCCGTGTCTGTGCGACCGGTGTGTTTGGTTTGTCCTTTAACGGTGACTCGTCAGATGGACTTCACAGGAGGTGATGGGCCCAACACCATGTGCCCAGTCTCGTGTCCTGTTAGATCCTGCCTTGGTCGCGACTTGAGAGTTGCACACGTCAGGAGTGATGGTGTTGGCTGCTTGGGGTCTTTTCTGTAGAGTGCAGCTTCTGGTGGCTTCCGGCAAGTCCGTGGCCAGGTGGGTCAGGATACCACGCAGCTCCTTTCCTCCACTCTTCTGTGTGAGGGAGGCCGTGGGCGTGTGAACACAGGGCTGCTGAGAAGAGTGTGCCCGTGGGGGGGGGGGGCAGGCCAGCCCCCCATGGAAGGACTGTCCTCTGTCTTGTGGAGGCTGAGGTCAGAGGAGGGCGGCCTGGGCTCCTGGGCTCCTCGCTGGCCGAGGCTGCCTGGAGGGAGGATGTGGGACAGTGGGGGCAGCTTGAGGGAGAGACGGTGAGTGGAGCCGGAATCATGAGTACTTTCAAGGGGAGAGAAGCCTCAGTTGCTCCCTGTTCCAGTGCTTGTAGAGAATGTTAATACTGTCCACCATTTTTTTTTTTTTCCTCAAGAATTTTTATTATGGAGAAGCAGTTACTGCATTTTAAAAGATGATTCTGGAATATTCTGCTGACAGATGGAGCAACCAGCAGGAAGGAAATTAGGAAGAAATCTGATTCTGAGAGTCCTGCGAGTGGGGCTGGAGAAGCAGGAGATGGCAGGGGAGACTGGCGGCCAGGTGGCTGAGTCTGCCGGCCTGCTGGCCTCCCGTGCTGGCCTTGGGCTGGGATGGAGCTGCCCGGGGCTGGAGGCGTAGAAGAACAGGGGGTGGCCCCTTCTCCGCAGGTCTTCAGGAAAGGATCCAGAGAGTTGCTCTGATTTTCCTTTAAGTGACGCTAGTTCTGCTCTATTGTCGGGTATCCCACACCTCCGTATCCTCAGGCCACATCTCCCACCCGAAGCCCCTGCTAGAGGTAGGTGAAATAGCAGATTCCCACGTAAAGGGGGTCTCTAGCCAGTGCCCTCTGTACAGACAGCTGTGTCTGGTTACTTGGGGGACAAGAGAAAGAGGAATAAGAAAGTGAGTGTTACGGGTTGGGGGCTCTACTCTGACCTCCCAGTCACCACTGTTTCCTGATGGCATTTCCACTCAGACAGGCCCTCCCCTGACACCTCTCCCAGCTTCAGACAGCGCCGTGGGGGTGGGAAGTCCAATTCCAAGCAGACCTTTGGATGAGCATCTCCAGGGAGATGGCCTTCCCAGATGTGCTAACCCCAGGCCTAAACCTGCACCCTGGACAGCTTTTCAGCAGGTCCCAGGCTGAGGCTCTGAAACATGCTGTTCTCGGCCACACCTACTGCCTCGTGTTCCAGCCTAAGTCCCTCTCTAAGGTTCTGGCCATCACCTAGGCGTGCTGCTGGTAAGGCGGCCCCTGGGGGATGGAGTCCAAACTGAGGGCGCAGAGGCCCCTCCGCCCAGGCCACTTGCTCGTGCTGGGGCACGGGGCAGCCCACTGACCTCTGTGCTGCCAGATACCCTGAGACCCCCAAGGATGTGCCTGGGAAACCATGAGGGTGTGAGGGGACCTCGCAGTCAGAGGTGAGGGGCTGTCAGAACAAGGGTGTGTGGAGGTGGAAGAGGCCTCTGAGGCGGCCCTCGAAGAGGGTGGGGAGGACTCCTGGGCTGGAGGTGTGGGAAAGGAGGTTGGCAGGGCGCACCTGAGCCACGGCCCCGGGGGCTGTGACCCGCCCTCCGTCAGATCTCCTTACTCCCTCAGTGAAGCCCCGTGCTGGGTTCAGTCGCTTACTGGGGTTCACACCATTCACGTGGGGCTCTGTATTTTGAGATGACAACCTGGATTGTGTGTTTCTTAATTTCTTTTTGTCTTTACTTTGTTCTCGTAGCTTCCCTTTTAGAAGCTAGAGCCTAGTGCTGTCCAAATCTTGTTTGCAAACAGTCTGTGCTTAACGCAGCACGGCAGTAGGTGACTGTCATTTTAAGTGGTCATTTCTGTTTGGCCGAAGTAGCCTCACTCTTCGTGTTTCTGTTTTCACAGAGTAGCAGCTACCCCTCGATGACTGACCCCTACCTGTCCAGTTACTACCCGCCGTCCATTGGGTTCCCGTACTCCCTCAGCGAAGCCCCGTGGTCCACTGGGGGCGACCCCCCCATCCCGTACCTCACCACCTATGGGCAGCTCAGCAACGGAGACCACCATTTCATGCACGATGCTGTTTTCGGGCAGCCTGGGGGTCTGGGGAACAACATCTACCAGCATAGGTTCAATTTTTTCCCCGAAAATCCTGCCTTCTCAGCGTGGGGAACAGGTGGCTCTCAAGGGCAGCAGACTCAGAGCTCAGCTTACGGGAGCAGCTACACGTACCCGCCCAGCTCCCTGGGCGGCACCATTGTTGACGGACAGACAGGCTTCCACAGCGACTCCCTCAGCAAGGCCCCCGGCATGAACAGCCTGGAGCAGGGCATGGTGGGCCTGAAGATCGGGGACGTCACGACATCTGCAGTCAAGACAGTGGGGTCCGTGGTTAGCAGTGTGGCGATGACTGGCCTCCTTGCTGGGAACGGTGGAGCAAACGTAAACATGCCAGTCTCAAAACCAACCTCTTGGGCTGCCATTGCCAGCAAACCCGCAAAACCACAGCCTAAAATGAAAGCAAAAAGTGGGCCTGTGATGGGAGGTGCCTTGCCCCCACCGCCTATAAAACATAACATGGACATTGGCACTTGGGATAATAAGGGGCCCGTGACGAAGGCCCCAGCTCCTCAGCAGACACCCCCTCCCCAGCCTGCCCCACTGCCGCAACAGATTGTCCCGCCTGCCGCAGCTCAGCCCCCTCCTCTGGCCCAGCCGCAGTACCAGAACCCTCAGCAGCCCCCCCAGCCCCGCTGGGCAGCCCCTCGCAACCGGAACGCGGCTTTTGGGCAGAGCGGAGGCTCCAGCGGCGATAGCAGCTCTGCTGGGGGCGGCCAGCCCAGTCCTGCCCCAAGCCTGGACGCCCACCCCGTGCTGGAGAAACTGAAAGCCGCCCACAGCTACAACCCTAAGGACTTTGACTGGAACCTCAAGCACGGGCGTGTGTTCATCATCAAGAGCTACTCGGAGGACGACATCCACCGCTCCATCAAGTACTCCATCTGGTGCAGCACGGAGCACGGCAACAAGCGCCTGGACGGTGCGTTCCGCGCCCTGAACGGCAAGGGGCCCGTCTACCTGCTCTTCAGCGTCAACGGGAGCGGGCACTTCTGCGGCGCGGCGGAGATGAAGTCGCCCGTGGACTACGGCACCAGCGCGGGGGTCTGGTCTCAGGACAAGTGGAAGGGCAAGTTTGATGTCCAGTGGGTATTTGTCAAGGACGTGCCCAACAACCAGCTCCGGCACATCCGGCTGGAGAACAACGACAACAAGCCAGTCACAAACTCCCGTGACACCCAGGAGGTGCCCCTGGAAAAGGCCAAGCAAGTGCTAAAGATCATCGCTTCCTACAAGCACACGACCTCCATCTTCGACGACTTCTCTCACTACGAGAAGCGCCAGGAGGAGGAGGAGGTGGTGCGCAAGGTGAGTGGAGCCCAGGCGGCCGCCAGAGCAGGGGCGTCGGGCTGCACGGGCGGGGGCCTGTTGGCACTTGGGCAGAATGGCCCCTGGGGCTCGACCCTCAGGGCAGCGAGCGGGTGCTGGCGGTCCGGCTGCTTGAGGCCAGGGCCACTGGGCCCAGCGGAGGGCTGCAGCCAGTGGGACCCCCATCTGGCCTCGGGGGGGGGGGCAGGGCAGAGGTCCCGGGGCCACCCCGCCTGGGCTTTTTCCGAGGAGTGGCCGGCGGTGACCTTTCAGTGAAAGCTGCTGTGACTTCTGATCTTTTTTTAGTTTTTGGGCGAGGTAATCAGGATCACAGTGTACAGCCTCTGTTATAAAGGATTGGAGGATAATTCACTCTCTTTTCTGTTTCTCTTTTTTTCTCTCTGAATAATGTTCTTCGATTTTAGAACAGTATTTCCTGATGTTTGTCAAGTCAGGAATACATAGAAATGAGAGTCAGCAGCTCTGGGGTGCACAGGTGAGGCTACCCAGGGCCAGAGGCCCCGGCCTGGGGCTCCGAGACCCCCCCAACTTGAGGGCGCCTGCCCCTCGTAGCCCACGGGGGGCTTCCCAGGCTCTGCACTCAGCAGTCAGGGTGCTCGGGCCTGCGGTCATTTCCCAGTATCCGGCAGCTTTGGAAACTTAAACTTGTTCTGTCTAGGTAATACAGGGAGTGGGGCGGGGGGGGGGTGTTTAATAATAAGTGAGAAAATTGGGGATTTGGGGTCTAGATATTTTGTGATGACATATGTATATATGTGCGTGTGTGTGTGTGTGTGTGTGTGTGTGTGTGTGTGTATACGTTTAGAACCAATAGTGAAAAGCTTTGGGCTGCGCCTCTGTGCTAGTCCTCGTTTCCTGCTGTATTTGTGGAGAAACTTCTAGGGCCTGGTCTGAGTTGTTAGAGATTTGACCCTGCGGGGCTAGTCTGCTCCTTAGAAGGTTGGTGCCCGGCCATCCATAGTGCGGCCCCGAGGCTGGGCGTTGTGATGTGCTGCCCTAACGCTCGCCTAGTTCAGAGAGTGTCCTCAGAGTTTTCACTTCCTGAAGTGTCCGTTGGTAATAGATGGGTTTTTTATTCTTTACCAGTCCTCCATATTAAAAAAAAGTATCCCTTTCTCCGTGAACTCCAAATGCCTTGGAGCATTTTTAGCAGAAAGGCATGTAAATTGGGATATATAGCAATAATAGCAATTTTTAAAATTTGTAAACAACTCATGGTTTGCAAAACTGAAAAAGCATTGGTCCATATTTCACTTTTGTGATGAGAAGAAAAGGGGCTGTCATTTATTTCTAATTATTGAAATTTTGTATTTCAGCTTTTTAAAAAGGTACAATAAAATGTTGACTTCCTGAATTTATAGGGATAATTGCTAATGAAACTTCAGTTCCTCAGCGGGCTTTAAACCAGCACTTAGCGTTTTGTGTCTATAGTTTATTTTCTTAAAGACTGATACTTGGGTTGTTTCCTGTAGCCCTCAAGTTTCATGATGAGCTTGGGGATAAATGCTCACCTGTTATCTTGCTGGTGTTTTTAAAATCCTGGTGTCCTAAAACTTGCCTTCCAACGACTGCTAAGGAAAACTACATGATTTGTGTGTTGGGTATTCTGAGATGGTGTCACGCCAGCTTGATGAGGGACCCCTCGTGGCCATGCTGCATCCTGACTGCCGGTCCGGACCCCCACCTGCCCACCCACCGATGTGCTCTTCCCACTCAGTGGATGGCTCAGGTGAGCCCCCACCCTGTTGTTAGCCAGGCCGGAGGGTTCTCGGCCCTGTGCACCATGTGGCATTAGTTCACACTGTTGAAACTGACAAGTAAGAACCCCTGTCTGTTAGTTCTGGTGGAATCTCAGGTGTCTCAGGCTGACGGGATGTGTGTTGGAACAGCACCCCAGATCCCACCCAGTCGGAGTGGAGGCAGCACTCGGGGATTATCAGAAGGGGCACTCGGCTCGTTCAGAAGTCAGACCTCTGGCCGGTATGGAGCGGGACTGTGGATCTCTAATACTCTGTCCCTCTGGATTTCCAGACACTTCCACAGAGGGGTTTAGCATCTTAACAACAAAGTGAACTGAAACAACTCCCTGCTGGAACTCTGAGTGCGATTGTGAGGCTGCCCAGGCCCCCCCGCACTCAAGATTTCCAGGAGTTGATCATTTTAGAGTTAGAATCCAGTGTGTCCAAAAGATCAGAATTTTTAAAGTGTTAATGTTCAGAAACTAAAATGTACTCAATGTTTTTTAGGATTACTGTACTTACACCTCAACTTTAAATTTTAAAACACTGATTTCTGAGAAAAGCACTAACTTTTATGGTAGCTATGTCAGGTTAGGTCCTAGATTTGACAAGTACTGTTTTTGTTTGCTTGCTTTTACTCTATAGATCGTTTCCTGAGAGTAAGATGGCAGTGGTGTGTGCGTTTCTGCCCCAGCCCTGGCTGCTAGCGCCCGCCTCTGCTGAGGTTCTCAGCAACCTCTTGTGACTCTGGGTTCTGGGAGAGACGAGAGACCATCGAAGGAGCTTGTGCTGGAATGTCCTGAAGGACAGCTACACTTCTTTTGTCACTTTTTTTTTTTTGCAAAAGGATGCTCCCAATTTTATGAGTAAAGACATTTTTTTTTTAAAAGATACTTTAAAATGGCGAACGTTGCAGTCTTTTTAGTAGATGAAGGGAGAAGTACAGGGTTTTACTCTGAATTACTTTAAGAAGAGCCATTTTGACCTCAAAGGAGATGTTGGCATCAGCTTTCTAGGAGGATCGATACCTGGGATTTTGTTTAAGGAAATGCAACATAAAGAGTTCTTAATTTTTCCAGCTTGAGAGCTCAAGGAAATGTTTATTGGATTAGGGCTGCCGACCTAGCCTGTTAATCCGAATACACTCCAGCGTTTTAAGGACAGGGAGCCGATGTAAACGGCACCCTCCTGTTTCCCAGGGGCAGCCGGGGTGGGTGCCCGTGCCCTGGGCACTGAGCCGCGGGCGTGTTGCAGTGTGCAGCAGGGGAGGGTGTGGTTGGGCAGGCCTGGTGTGTTTTACTAACCGGAAGGCAGCTCAGTTTTAGCAAAAGAGAAAGACTCGGCGTGTTACTTAAGTCATACTTGAAATGTAATCCTGTCTCCGGGTGTTACAAGGTGAGGGTCATAGATAAGCTCCTCCCACAGCCGTTTACTAGTTGGCATTTTAGTAGAAAGGGGGCGGGGATGGGAAGGGTGGTGTCTGGAGCGGGCAACCCCTGTCTGGACTGGATTCAGGCGTCCCCTGTCGGGGAGAGGCCGAGGTGCTTGTAGACGCAGCTCGTTAGAGCCCAACAGGCAGGCTTGGGAAGCGTCTCTGAGGTGGAGCCATCCTTCCATGTCAGCCTGCTCTGGAAGAGGGAATTTTCCTGGTAGTACCAGGAAATCAGCCTGGCTGGAGGGGCCTCGTGTAGAGAAAGCAGATGCTGACAGAGGCCACGTTTGCTGTGGCATCTCCGAGGCCTGGGTCCACATTTCATTCGGCCCCTGGTGGGAGCTCTGTTGTAGCCCGGCGGGCAGAGCGCCGCACTCCCTGGGCTGTCGCGGGCTTTCAGCGACACAGGGCCCAGCAGCTCCTCTGGCAGCGTGTGCCTGCACGAGTCAGTGCCCAGTACGTGCCAGGTCCTTCCTCTGGACACAACTAATTTTTTATTTCTAAAATGCTTCCTGGAATGTCTGGAATTTCAGTTCCATGTGGGAAGGGCTTGAAAAGCCGCTGGCAGAGGGAGTTCCAGCTCCCGGCTTGCAGGCTCTCTGGTTGTAATGGTTGTTGGTTGTTGGCTGAAAGAAAAGCTCTTGAAGTTCCAGGCCATTGGAGGGGTGGGGTTTGCCCCGATGGGCGTTCTGAAGACGGGGCTGGCCGGGGCCCCTGAGGCTGCAGATGGCGCCAGTGGCGTGGGCACTTGGAGCTCAGGGCGGGCGCCCGCCGTCCCCCTGCCGTCCCCAGGGGTCACTTTTGAGGGAATTCATCTGTGTGGCCCATTTACTCAGTGCTAAACTTCTTTTTCTCTTTCTTTTACAGGAACGACAGAATCGAAACAAACAATAAGAACAAGAGGGTGTCTTATGTGTTCTAATATTAGACTTTGAAAACAGTTTAAAAAAATACATGCTTGGTGCAGTCTTTGGGCATCAGGCCACATGTTGTCTGTGCAGGGGTTGAGGTGTTGCGTCTGTTAGTTCTTTGCCGTTTGATTTTGCCCCGATGGATCGGCATTTGTTTGTATTTTTCTGTGTGTTATGATACTGTAGAATTCACTAATAAAGGTTGTTATTTTTCGTCAGCTTATCATTCAGACTGACCTAATACAAAATATAAATATCCTTAAAACAAAAAGCTTAATACATCCCAAAGATTATTTTTAATTTTGGCAGAAATTATGTTCTGATTCTGATATTCATTCATTGGCTATCTCTATATGACTTCTTATTTCTTGCCCCCTTATTACTTTAGAGCACACAGAAGAAACCATGAATTGTGTAGTCATTTAGAGTTTTCTGTTAAAATGCTTCTCTTCAGAATACTGAAATCAAAAGGCTAAAAATCACCTTGGTTGGCTAGTTTGCCATTTATCTGAAATGCTCATCTGCTTTTTAATTTTTACGCTTTGGTGAAGTGTTTCTTGGAGTCCCCCTCCCCCCGGGGGCCTGGTCTGCAGGTGTCTGCAGTCCCTGCTTGCTCAGGGCTGTGACACAGCTAGGTAGTGAGTGAGAGACTCGCAGAGGCTTCGGAAGCGTTTTGAATCGGGTTTGGTGCTGAGGTGTTCTTCGTTTTTTGCCGATCATTTTAATTTCCCTTTTTTTTCACTTGCAAATCCTAATGCCATCTTAGTTTTTATACCAATAATGCTGAGCTTTAAATGTCAGAACCGCTGGGCAGTGTGACAGATAATGCCTCTGGTGTGTACATTTGACCATGTGTCCAATTTTTTTTTCCTGTTGAATGGGTGAAAAAAGCAAAACAGAAACAAAAAAGACGTAAAAACTGAATTTGCCGTCCTGTTTTGTGGCATGAGGGAACCGTTGAACTCGCCACTGCCTGGAGTTGCGTTCACGCATGAAAATGGTGCTCACGCCTGCTGCCTGGCACGCAGCCTGCACGCGTCTGCTGTCGAGGGTCTCCCGCCCCGGAGCAGGGGTCTTCTGAAACTGGGGACTCCAGGAGACCCTCCGGTTCAGTTTAAGCTGTGTTATTTAGACTTGTATTTAGAACGTGTCACTCTCTGAGCCTGTGTGGAGTAATGGACAACATCAGATAACTTCCTCTAGGAGAATACAAGCCTTAATAAACAATACCTATTTAGCAGGTGCGGCGTCAGTTCATTCTTTATCCTTACTGCGCAGTTATCTTCTTTTAACTGGAAGGCCAGTAAAAGGAGTGCTGTTAGAAAAGCCATTGTCTGTTTCTTAACGTCTGAGGGTCTCGCCCTCTTGGCTTTGGTAGAAGGTCATTTGTGGGGGGATGGATGACCAGCAGTCACTTCAGATTGTCACTTGTCCCTCTTTTTGTCCTGTTGAGAAGATAGAGGAATTTTAAAAAGATCTAAAGTTAGATCGCAGAATTTATAGTGCCACCCACCCCCCCCAACATTTTATCATAGGAATCTTCATGCATACGGTGAAGTGCATCCGCGTGGGCACTGGCCCCGCCCCCCAGGCGCCTCCACTCGTTGTCCTGCGGGCGTCTCTCCTGGCCACCCCTCTTCTGAGCCTCAGTCCTTCTTATCTTCTGTTCTCACTGGAGACGGCAGTACACAGTCCCTCTAAGTAGTTTACACAGAGCAGTGAGAGTTTGGCTATTCATGGACAGTTTTTCCTTTTGCGGTAAAATTTACATACAGTGAATTGCACACATCATAAGTGTACATTACCATGGTTTTGACAAGTATGAGGTGAGATGAAGGCAAAATAAATAGAATATTACCATCATCCCAGGAAATGCTCACAAACCCTTTCCTAGGCGATCACTATCCCCACTTAGAGTTTAATAATTAGTATAAGAAAAATGAAGAAAATGAGAGCACAGGAAAGCTCGTTGTATTGACAGGTTAGATGAAGGTGGGGTGTTCTCCAGCCTGGTGAGTATTCTGCAATTAAAAAGTAGCTCCAAATTTGCTCCAGATTATTATTTTGGAAAGTTGTAATCCTTGAGTGGTGAATATTCCTTGTGTTTGCAGGCCATTTTATGTGTTTGATTGTTGGGCTGCTTTAAGGATGAGTAATTTCCAGCTGAAGGTGACTGGGTGAGAGAGGCACTCGGGTAGTGTTCTCCAGCAGGGCGTTGTGCTCTCAGTTTGAGTCTGCGCAGCAGGGAGGGCGGGATGTCAGTCAGCGTTGGAGTAACGTGCAGCAGAGCCGCTCGCGAGCGAACGACGGGCCCGTTGTGTCTGGGCATCGAGTGCTGACAGGCCCGTGTGTCAGGAACAGCCATCCCCGAGTCGCACCTGCACGAGGCACCCTCCGGACGAGGGGGCTCAGCAGCCCCTCCCCTGCCGTCTGTCCCCTCGGGGCAGAGCCCACGCCGGGCACAGGCCAGGGTCCTGAGAGGCCTCGGTGGTGGTGGAGAGAATTTGAGGGGACAGAAGACAGCTTTAAACATGCATCCGTTCTGTTTTGTAAAGAGACGTGAGCAGCATTTCCCACCCCAGCCCCGTGGGTCGGGACCCTGCGCTCGCTGCTGCTGAGTTCTCAGGCTTGCTGCCGCCTTCCTGCGGCCTGGAGCCGCTTTTGAGATTGCCGTTTTTATCCCTCCCCAAGCCAGTGTGTCAGAAAGAATATTTGAACAGTTATCCTCCACATTCTTAATGTAATTATTTTATTTATGGGTAACAGCCACATGTACAAAATTCCTTAAGTTTAAAGACTTCAGTGGAAGTCGCGAGTCTTCAGTGCCCTTCAGAGGGGTCTGAAAGGGGTTACCAGGCGTGGGGGCCGGGTAAGGTTAGGAGGGCTGCCTCCTGGTGCGGTGGTTTGTGCTGAGGCCGCTTGAAGCAGTGACAGCCCCTCGTTCCTGAGGGCTGAAGGTCAGAGGGGTGTTACACGTCGCGCACGGACAGTTGAGGCTGGATTTAGTACGGAAGCGCCAGCTTCAGGCCCACGCAATTGCTTCCTGCTGCGGCTCTGACAGTTACTGTGAGGAAGGAGCCCTGCACCTCTAGCCCAGCCCCTGCCCTGCCCACGCACCCTGTCTGGTGGGGCCCGGAATGGATGAGCACAGCTGGATGTGGGAGTTTGGAGACAGGGACGCAGGTGGATTGCTGGAGTTGAGGGGCTGGGAGTCTTGAAGGATGGGCTCCTCTGGGGTGGAGAGCAGCCGGCAGCTTTGTCCCCAGCCCGCGTGCCGCGCTCATGTCCACGGGGGCCCCAGGCTGGCGAAGCTGGGCGTCCGGGGAGCAGTGCCATGCAGCAGGTACTTCTGGCGAGAAGTCTGGAGGCAGCAGCCGGCCCTGGCAGGAGCGAGGGGAGCCTCATGCTGCTGGTCCCCTCGCCTGCTGTGCTGGCTGATGCAGGCCTCACGTGTGCCACCCTCTCCAGGTAGGACAGTTTGCCAGCAGCTTCCGCCACAGCCATGCTGGGGTGTGGAAGGAAGGGCTTCGCGCTCATACCTCAGCGGGAGAGATTGAGAGCAGGGATGAGAGGGACGCCCTGACCAGCCCAGACAGAGCAGGTCAGCAGGAGGGGCTTGACGAGGCCCCAGGACACCCAGGCCGAGCCGGGCTCTGTGCCAGGCCCGTGTTGGGGGGAAGCCCCTCCCTTCCTGTACCACTTTGGGAGCACCTGGAGGTTCGGGGACAGCAGACAGGCAGCTGCCCCCAGGCCGGGGCTCAGGTACACGGGACATCGCAGCTCACACAAAAAACAGCACTTTTATTTGGAAATAACATCAGACCTATGGAAAAGTTGCCAGAATAAATGTACAGAGAATGCCCTTGCCCAGATTTTAACATTGTGCCCCATTTGCTTGATCATTTGCTCTGTGTGTGAGACCCTGTGTGTAAGTGTGAGCGTGTGAATGGACATGTGAGCGTGCATGTGTGAACACCTATGTTGGTGAAACTGAGCATGTGCAAATTGTGAGCAGGTGACTGCCTATGAAAGTGTGGGTGCACACGTGTGTGAGAACACGAGAGGAGTGTGCGTGCGCGCATGTGAGCATACAAGCGTGTCATTCGGGAGCAGCTGCATGTACCTGCCCGCGTGCGTTTTCCCGAGATGCCCACCAGCAGTTCTGCATTCTGTAAACATGAACCCGAAAGCACTTGCACCCTGTCCGTCTGCTTCCAGGTCGGCCAGGTGGTGCAGCAATGTCCTCACAGAATTTGGGGTGGGGATCTGCGCCCTGTCCTGCCGCTCAGGCCCTGTTCCGTCTGGGACTGAGTCAGGCTTTGTGGGGCGGCAGCTCCCGGCAGGGGGAGGCGAGCATGTTTGCCTTTTCCTTTGGGGGCAACACGGTGCAAACATGGGAAAGGCACCGGGCCAGGCCCCTCTGTCCTCCCACCGGCTTGGGGTGCTGCCCTGGGATTTGCCGAGCTCTCCTGCCCCTTCCACGCAGGCTCTGGGCCTGAACCCTTGGCACTTTCCCAGGTCCTGCTTGGGCCCCTCCTCGCTCTCCGGGGCCAGGCCAGAGCCGCCCTCCTGGCACCCTCCGTGGGTTCCCCACCTGCTCCTATCCCTTCATAAAGGCTCTATTGCCCTAATCAAAGGTGCCCACTGTTTCTGGCCAAGACCCCCACTAAAGGCCCTGGACTTTCCCCTTTCAGACAAGGGGCCTGAGACCAGGGCTGCTGGGCCAGGGGGGGCCCCACCAGGGGCAACTTGGGACACCCTTCTGTCTTGTCACCCAAGGCTGCCTCGACAGCAGTCTGTGGGGGAGGGTGAAGCCCGGGTGCAGGGCGGTGCCTGGGGGGCCCTCAGAAGGTGCCTGAAGTGTGGGAAGAGAGGGCGAGGGGATGCTGCGGGTGGCCACGGGGTCAGGGCTGGGGTGGGAGCCGGGGTCAGCCCCCTTGGCTGCGAGGGGCTTTCCGGTCTGGCGGGCGGCTGTCCCAGGCGCTGTGCTTGTGGCTGGTCGGGGAGGCCCTGGGCCGCCTGGCCAATGGCCCCGGGCTCCGCAGAGGGAAGGGAGAGGCGCTCACGTTGCTCCCCCAGCAGAGGGGGGCTCGGGGCTGGTCCGGGACGCCTGGGTGGCTGCTTGGCAGCCCGCGGTGACACTGGCCTGGGCTGGTCTGCCGGCTGCCCTGAGGGGGCAGCAGCTGTCACCGGCCCCCCGCCCCGGGAGCCCGCCCACAGCTGGGGGGTGGTGGTGCTGGGGAGTGGCCCTGCCCTGACCGCCTGGAAAGTGGGGACTAGCGCGGCACCTCCTCACTCCGACCCGATATTAAAGCCGCCGTAGGCCAAGGTCCCCCATGGCCGGTTGGGTGGTTGGGGTCGCTGAGCTCCACCCAGAGCCCTGAGAAATGCCGCCGGCTGCCCTGCATCCCCAGCACCCGCAGCACAGCCCCTCCGGCTGCATCACTGGCCTCTTCCCACCCCCATCCTGGCCGCCGTGTGGGCTTCTTGGGGAGGCTGGGACTGGAGGCTGGGAGCTGCCCGAGCCCTTTCCTCCTGCACAGGCCTGGGGTGTAGGACCCCAGGGTACCCTGGTGCGGTTTTGAAGCCTGCCCCCTGCATGGAACGCGTCAGCAGAGACTTGTCCTCAAGCAAGTCCCGCAGGCCTTTCTCCCTGCCCTCCTCCCCCAGGTCCCAAGTCCGCAAGGAACCTGAGCTCTCACCGGCCTCCTGGGGCTCCAGCCCCATGTGGCCTTCACAGGAAAAAAGGCACCCCACCACACGCAGCACTCATGGACTCCCTTCCAGGGTGAGCTGGGAGAAGGCAAGGGAGGGTGCTGGGCAGGGAGGGCTCAGGGGAGCCCGGCCAAGGGCTGCCAGGGCCTGGGGTGGGAAGGCAAGGGTCTGCGCTGCCCCCCCCCCCTTGGCCATGCACGTCTCTGCGGAGCAGGCAGGCGCCCAGCCTCCAAGGGGCCGCAAAGGGCATGGGGCCCGGGGGCCGATCACCAGGAGGATGGAGAAAACATGCAAGTGGCCCAGGAGACAACCTGCTGGCCTGGTTGGCCGCTGCAGCTGCCCTGTCCCGGGAGCAGCGGGCTGGCCCTCCGCCAGGCTTCCCGGCCACCTGCCATGGCCACCAGGGGCCCCCGGATGGCCCACACCTTGGGTGACCAGTGGGGTACCTGCCCTCCAGGGGGTGTGAGAGCCTTGGCGGTGGGGGTATGACCCCACGGAGAACCGTGCCTGGAACACTGGGTTTTGATCCCTGCCCTTGTGAGGTTCAGGGAGGCCTCCTGGGAGACGGACAACAGGCAGAGGCCTGGAGGGGGAGTCGGTGAGGCAGGAGGGGTGGGTGGGAGGAGAGCCTTGGAGAGCCAGGATCCGGAGAAGAAAAAGACTAGCAGGCAGAGCATGGAGCATTTTGGGAGTGAAAAGGCCAGAGGGCTCAGTGGCACTTTCCTCTCTGAGCTACCCTCTGTTCCCTGCACACATGCACACTATATGTGCCAACACAAACACACATAATGCAAATGCACACATGCACACAGACATATTCAAATGCACAAGTGTACATGCATAAGGACACAAATGCACACATCCACACACACCGCATGCATTGCATAAATGTGCACACATGCATGAATGCACATGAACACGTGCACATGGACACACACAGGCCCACATGTGCATATGCATAACTGCATCCATGGATGTGCAAACATACTCACTCATGCACACATGTACATGCACTTGTGTACATGCATGAAAACACATGGACACTCATATGCATGTGTGTGTGTACACATAAAGGTAAGCACACATGCATGAAAGTGCACACATAACACATAGGGCACATATAAACACACACTGCCCATGAATGCTCCCACCGGTCATGCACACATGCACACACATGCACTAAGCACACATGTTCCCATGCACGCACATGCATACATGGGCCTCGGTAGAACTGGTAGAGGCCCATGGCAACAGGAACCCCTTGGGGGAGAATCTGGTTTTCCTCTCCCTCTGGACACAGAGATGAAGCTACAAGCAGGGACAGGTGGGATTCACCTGGAAACAGGCCTTCCTGTGGCCTCTTTCTGGGCCTCGGGCTCTTGGGACAATGTCCCTAAACTTTGGGCAGATGGGCTCCAAGGGGGGCTGTCACCAGGATGCAGGACTGCTTGTCCCCAGAACCCCAGTGGGTTCTGCACCTCCCTGGGTGTGAAGTGATGGAGAAATGCAATTTGAATGTCAAACAGGGGTCTTCTCTGGACATTTTGGAAGACTGTGGAGAAAGGACATTGGAGAATGCCCTAGAAGGACCAGCTGGGTTAAGGGCTGTTTGGGCAGTGATGGCTGGGGGCCTCTGTGGCATGGAGAGGACTGGCCCTGCTTGGGGCAAGCCTCAGGGGTCAGGGACCTGGGTGTCAACCACCCAGCTGATCTGTCCCTGGGCCCCATGCTTCTAGACATAAATGCTCGGCCCAGGTCCATGACTTTCCCCACCCCCACCCCTGTGCCCTCGGCACACAGTCACCCTTTCTTGGAGCAAATGGTTTTTTTTGAGTGACCTGTGGTGGCTGCACTTGCAGACCTTTGGTGGCCTGCCACCTCTACTGCTTAAAAGAACTGAAAATAGGACCAGTTTGAGGGAGTTCACATGGTCCTAGCCTGTTGGGTTGATGATGATGGTGGTGGTGGTGAAGGTGGTGGTGGTGGTGGTGTTGATAACAGTGGTGATAATGGTGATGGTCGCGGTGGTAGTGGTGATAATGGTGATGGTGGTGGTAACTGGTGGTGGTGGTGATGGTGAGAACACTGATGGTGGTGGTGGTGATGGTGGTGATGTGATGATGGTGATGGTGATGAAGACGATGATGATGGTGATGGTGATGTGGTGGTGATAACTGCTCACATTTATTGAGCGTGAGCATGTCTGTGTTCATCATCTGGGTGAGCCCTGACTTGGGAGCCCGAGACCACGTGGGGATGCCTGTGGCTGAGGTGGGCTTCTCCTTCCTGCTCAGCTGTCCTCGGGAGGCTCCTGCTCAGTTTCAGACTCTTCCAGTTAGATTCCCGAGTGGAGTGCAGGAGCCGTGTTGCCCTCTCCACCCATCAGGGTTCCTTCCCCTCAGGCCCACCTAGACCTCGGCAAGACTTGGGTGAGGCCCCTAGGAGGGGCTCAGAAATGCTTGTTGAATGTAGTGGATGGATGAGTGGATGAACAAAGGGCATCCAGCTGTGCTAAGGCTTCACCGCATGGCTGGAGGCACCTTGGGATGGGGGCCATGGCTTCGCCCTTGAGCCTGTAAGTCTCCTTGATGGGAGGGACTGCCTCTCCTGTCCCTGCTCATGCCGATGGCCTTGGGGTTAGAGGCCTGGTTTGGCCGCGAGGACCCTCCACATCGCTGTCCGCTGCCCTCGTGTGGTGGGCAAGGACCCTGGTGGAGGGGCCAGCAGTGTGTGCCGCGGAGCCGTGGTTGGTGCCGCCTGGCTGTGCCCCGAGACTGCCTGGGAGTGTCTGGGTGGATACTGGGGAGCACTGACCAGGCTGATCTCTTGACCCCGGATGGACCCAGCCTTGCAGTGTCCCCAGCCCCTGTTGGGTATTTGGGTGTAGGGGCTCACAGTGGCTGGACTCCCGTGGGGTTGATTGAGGGTCTTGGCCCAAGCTTGGGTCTTCAGTAGGGGTATCCAGAGTGGTCACGGCTCAGAACAGCCCAGGTGTCCCCCCAGAGGGTTCGGAGCTCCTGGCTTAATCGGGTGGAGGAGCAGCCCCAGGCACCAGGCTGGAGTGCCAGCTGCCCTGGGCCCTGGGGAGGGGAGCCGGCGAGGGGAGCAGCTGCAGGGGGTCCGTGGGCATTTGGGGAACAGCTGGAATGGGTCTTCTGGGAGCGGCAGAGGAGCTGAAAAGCCCAGCTCCCCCACAGGCAACACCTACTCACCTGGCCCACCTCCCTGCCCCTGCCCTGGCCCAGGTCGGCTCAGCTGGCCCCCACCCCATCAGGGCGCCTGTGGAGTCGGCTCCCTGTTCCCCAGTGCAAGCTTCTGGAGGTGGGGCCTGGGGAGGCTTCCATCAGCCGCAAGGCAGACTGCGGGGCTCAGGCCCGGCCAGCTCAGATGGGATGGGTGCGTGTGTGCGGTCGCAGTTGATTCGTCTGGGGGGGGGGGTGGCGGCCGGTTGCTAAATCCTAGGCTCCCAGGATTGCTCGGAGGGTACCGGCGGCGGGGGCTCTTTCCCGGAGGCGAGGGCGAGGCGGGGGACTTGGCCAGGTCCCCGGCGGGGTGGCGTGCAAAGTATGGAGGGCGGCGAGAAAGGAACAGGCGGGACACGGTTCTTTTTAGGGTGAAGAAACCAAGAGAGAGAGAGTTTATTAGGGGAGAGTACAAGCTTATATCGGGCGTTTAGAGGGCGGGGTAGCTGTAGAGGTTAAAGGCTTGGATTGGTTCTGAGAGGGCGCGGAGGTTGATTGAAAAGGGGCGAGAGTTGCTCCGGTAACGGTGTCTGGCAACAATGTATGCGCACTGGTGGTAATGGGAGTTGCACTGGCAACGGGGAGTGTCCGGGCAAGATAAGGGGGTGGGGAAAAGGCGGTTCCCTCCGGCAAGCCTCCCCTAACAGTGGTATTTTGGGTGAGGAAATGGGGCCTGCCTCCGGCCTCACTTTCCCAGGCCCGGGGGGCTGCGGAGGGCGCTGTCGCCCGTGCCCACCACCCTCCCCAGGGGCTGATTAGGTCCCCCAGCCCAGGCCCGCCAAGTTGAAGCACGTAATCAGTGTCCCGCATGTGTGGAGCTTGGAAGTGTAGGTGCGTGGCCGTCTCTGTGGCTATAGTTACGTCTTGGCCAATGCTGAGCCCCTAAACAGGAGCCAGGACACTAGGCACCCCAGTTCTGCAACAACAGGCCCCAAGAGTGAGTGGGAGGGGCTGCCTGGGGTCCTTCTCGGGTCCCTGTGAACCCTGCTCCCGGGGCTGGGCTGGGGTCTGCCCTGGCCTCGGCTTCCCAGGGGAGCCTCTCTGGGTCCTCACAGGGCACCCCCCTTCCCTCGGGCCCCTCTGCGTCTACCCCAGTGCCCACCAGGAAATCCCAGGCACCGGAAGACACTCGGGTTTTATTCTTCCATTTCGCAGAAGGCGAAACAGATTGGAGTGGGGTCTAGGGGGGCTGACACTGTGCGGGGAGGGACAGACCGAGGGGCATCTTGAGTCCCCATCTGGCCAGGCCAGAGTCCCGGGTGGGGTGAGGGGCACACCTTGGGTCCAGGTGCCTGGAGGCTCCTGCTTTCAGGCTCCATTGGCTTTTCCTTCGAGGCACTCCTGGGGGACAGTGAGGTTCCAGGAGATGTGTGCATGCAGGCCCCTCACTTTCTGTCACCTGGTAGATGCAGACCCCTCCTCCACCACTCGTCACTGCGTGAGGTGGGGTCCCTCTGTCTTTTCTCTCAGTCCTCTAACAATTTGGGGGAGTAGCACTTCCCCGTTTTCATTTTTGATTTTTAATTCTTTCCCCCAAATCCCCCCCTTGCGGAGAGCTCTGGGCACCAGAGCTAAGGCCGGGACTGCTGAGGATCTGCGCTCTGCGGGGTCGCCCACCGTCACTGCCCATGCAGTGGGCCCGGCCAGAGGTGGCTGGGAGCGGGGGGCCCAGCTCTTCAACTGTGTCCTGGCTGGAGACCAATGCGGGGTCTGGAGCGGAGGACAGGGATGCAGGGGCTTCTGGGAGCCCACCACAGAGCGGCCCTGCGGGCAGGTGAGGTCGGGGGGCCAAGGTCTGCTGACACTGCCTGGCACCTGCAGCTCCTCCCTCCTCTGGGCCCCATCCCAGGTGGGCCCGTGGGGGCTGCAGGCAGGGGGCTCCACAGGGCCTGGGGCAGGCGGCACTAGCCAGGGGAGCTTCTACAGGTTTGTTCAGAGCTCACCACAGGGGAGGCTCCTGGGGAGGCCAAGGCGGGGCTGTCTCTTCGCAGCCTACAGCACTCTCCCTTGTTGCTCTCCTCATGGGGAGCTGCCCCCTTGCCGGAGGGCTCCAGCAAGATGGTTTCAGGCTTCTCCTTCAGGAGTTCCTGGGGGCTGGGTGCACCCCATCAAAGTGGTGCATCTCCCTTTCCTTCTGCGCGCTGATGTACCTGCCTTCGGTAAGGCTCAGGTCCCAGCTGGGTGCAGCCGAGCCAGCTTCTTCCCTGGAGGAGGCAGGGCTGTGTGTGAGGGCATGCAAGTGTGCACAGGTGGGTGTAAGTGCAAATGAGTGAGCGCATGTCTGTGTATACAAGTGTGTATGAATAGGTGAGTGTGAGTGTGAGCAAGCAGGAGGGTGAGTGGGTGTGAATGTGTTGTGAATGTGCATGTTTGTGGAGGAGGGGAGGCTGGGCACCGACGTGGAGCCCTGCGGGATGCCAAGCACAGCAGCCACCGCTCCTGGCCTGCCAGCCCTGTGTCCCCGCCCCGCGCAGTGGCCCCCAGCTGTCCGCAGCCACCCCGAGGTCTGCGCGCACCCTTGGGCTTCCAGGCCCTGGATGAGCTCCCTGTGAGTGCCCTGCTGGCTGGGAGCCCCAGAGATCCAGCCCAGGCCCTGACAGCACCCTCCTCCCAGTCAGGAGTTAGGCCCGAATCACAGCCCTGCCCAGGGGCCTTTGGGGCACTGTGACCTCAGGTCCAGGGGTGCTTGCGGGGAGGCTCCCAGAGGACAAGGCTCTCCATGCTGCCGAGTGCAGGAGCTCTTCCCAGGGGCCTCCCCATGGGAGACCCACGGAGCCTGGACACACGCAGTGGGCTGGGCCATTCCTCCACTGCAGCCTCTCCCTTCCTCTCCCGACTGCCTGCCAGGAGGCTCCACAGCGACGGGAAGTTCTGGGCGCCAGGAGGGAAGTGGTGCCAGAATGGAGCCCATTCCCCAGTCCCCAGCCCAGAGAGTGGAGGATAAGGGGCTCCTTCCCGAGGGGAGGCCTGGGCTGTGGGTTCTGAGGAGGGTCTGAGCGGCCCAAGCAAAAGCTCAGGCTGGATAAGGCCACGCTCTCCACACCCTTGCGCAGGGTCCTGGAGTGGCCTGGGGACGCCGATGGGCTCCTCCCCCTTCCCCAGGATCGGAGCAGCCCTTGGGGGCTATGCTGATGCCGGCCCCTGGTAGGAAAGGAGAAGGGGACCCCACCCCAGGGTCAGGGCTGTGGCCAGCTCTGCCATGCTCTTTGGGCTCTCTGGGGCAGCCCTAGCTGCCCCCCACCCATCCTGCCAGGGCCAGGAGATTGGAGGGGCTGCCTTTGGTCCTACAGTGAACCGATTTAGTGATGGGGTGTGAAGATGGAAGCCCCACAGGGCTTCTGCTTGTGCCTCAGGATGGAGGGTCTGGAAGTAGCCATTTCCACCCCAGCCGGGCCCCAGCTGGAAGAGGAGGCAGGGACGTGGGTTCCCCAGGGGTGAAGTGATTCCTTTTGTCCTGGTTTTCTACTTTCTGCCCTGGGCCCGAGGCCGGGAGAATTGCGGGGAGTCCAAGGCCCCTGCCCAGGCTTGGAGTCTGGCAAAGGGGCTCCCATCCTTGACCCAGTTAAGAGGTAAAACTGCGCAGCCGCAAACACAGGGTTGGGCCTTGCCGGCAGGGGAGGAGGGGTGCTTGGGGGGTGCCCTACCCCACCGAGCCCTCACCCTGCGCGCCCCCTCTGCCCCGAGGCCACATAGCGTTGCA
The DNA here is from genome assembly GCF_015220235.1 of Choloepus didactylus. Taxonomy (NCBI): domain Eukaryota; kingdom Metazoa; phylum Chordata; class Mammalia; order Pilosa; family Megalonychidae; genus Choloepus; species Choloepus didactylus. Next base: position 65,464,676 of record NC_051325.1, on the reverse strand, counting down.
GCTGCGTGACCCTTCTTGGGGATGGGTCACTCGGACAGTGGAAGGGAAGGCCAGGGGGCCCCGCGGAGGGCCGGCCAGGACGACGGCAGGTGGCGCAGCCTCCGAGAGCAGGGAAAAAATCCCTGCCGCAAACCCGAGTGGGTGTCACTGCGGCTGCAGATGGCGGCGAGGGGGAGGGATTGGTCATTTTTTCTCTCGGCTGCAAAGCCACTTGTGCCTCCAGACCCGCACAGCCAAGCGCCAGGTTCGGGGGCGAGATGCATGCCGAAACACCCACCTGTCCTGGTGTGGACCGTGGACGCGGGTGCAGACGTGGCCAGCCCCTAATCCCAGGCGCAGGCCGGCGGCGCGGGGGCCGTTCCGGGCCCTCGGGGGCGCCATCCCCACCCCGCACCGCGAGGCGAGGCGGACTGATGGGGGCAGATTTGCAGGAACCCCAGACCCCGTCCACCCCTCCCTCGTTGCCATGGCGACTGCCCAGCGCGCGGCGGTTGGGCGAGAGTGACACCCGGGACAGACGGCTCCGTGCGCCGCGGCGGTCTTGTCCCGCGGGGGCGCCCCCGCCGCCAGCACCGCGGACAGCGCCCGACCTGCCCGCCGCGCCGCCGCCGAATTTCCGCGGGCGCGTCCCTCCCCGCAGGGCTCCCCCGCCCCCGCCACTCCCCGCGGACCCTCCTTTGTCTCCCAACCTCCGCGCTTCCTCGGACGCCCTCCCGGTCCCCGGCGCCCTCTCCGGGCCCGGCGGCGCTCTGTGCCGGGGACACACGTGGCCGGGGCCCGGGCCTGTGGCCGCAACCACCCCCTGGCGGTAGCCCCCTCTTCGGCGCCCCCCCGCCCCGCGACGCCGGAGGCATGGGGGCCCCTTTGTGTCCCGCGGGCCAGATCCCCGGCCGGCAGCTGGGCCGCCCTCTGGGAGGGCGCATTGTTCGCTGGATTTGTCCGCGGCGCTAGGGGCGGCCAGGGCCCGCCGGGGCCGGACTCGCCTTCCGTCCGCGGGAGATTTCCATGAGAAAGGCGCGGCGGAGGCGCCTCTCTTGGCATTCACCGCGTGCCTTAATTGTATAGACATTAAATCAAGGTCCGCTGTGAACACGCAGAGGGGCCCTCAGGGCTGCAGCGGGCGGCGGACGGCCGAGTCGGGGTCCGCTCCGCGGCTCCCGCTTGCGGGGGGTCCTCTCCGAGGGGGCGGGAACGCTCCGACGTCTTCGCGGTGCCGGCGAGCTGGAGGCGCTGCGCTAAGCAGACCGTGCTTCCTCGGGCTCCAGACCCGGTCCGCCCCCAACTCCGAGGAGCCCACTCTACTCTTCCCAACCGCAGCAGGGAGGGGAGCACAAGCCAGCCCCTCGGGGCGCCCTCGGAGCCTGGAGCCCCGTGGATTAGCGGCGAGGGAGGCGCAGGAGCCGAGTGGGCGAGGGAGCGACTGTGTGCGCGTGTGTGCCGCCTCTCGTCGGCTGCCGAGGGGCTCAGAGCCTGCTGCGACGGGGCAGCGGGAGCGTCTCCGCGGCAGCCCTCCCCCTGCTGCGCTCCCCTCCCCCACCCGACCCACGAGAACGCACCGAGTCCGATTAAAATAAAGAATCTCGATGTTCGGAGACGAAATCCAGTCTCTTTTACAACCCAGCGAGCACGTCCTGCCCGCGCGCGAGCCGCTGCCAGAGGGAAGGACTGGAGACCTGGAGATGCCGCTCCCCGGCGCGCCCCGGAGCTGCCCCAGCCCGGCCCAGAGTGCAGTTACCCGTCCCAAGCGGGAGCCGCCGCTGCCACCTGGTGCTCCTCGGCCGCCGACGCCTCTGCTCCCCGCGCTGCCCTTTCCCGCCTTCTCCTCGGTGCCCACGGGCCCTACACGCCGCTGCCCTGGACGGAGAAGCCCGGACGAGCGCCGAGGAGGGCGCCGGACCGCAGGGCGAGTGCCAGAGGCTGGCAAGTGGGGGGCGCTGCAAAAGGGGCCAAATACCCTGGCAACCCTGGCGGGCTGGGAGCCAAGGTTCCTTGGGGTCCGGGATGAGGGATCCTAGCTCCGGCTCACCCGGTCTGGCCTTGGCGCGACTGTCCCAGCGCCCGCCGCCGCCTCTGCGCGTATCCGCGCTGGGCTCGGGCACCGGGCGATTATCACTGGGACGCGCGGTGACGTCACCTGGACACCGGCTCCGCCACCGCCTCCCCGAGGTGTCCTTGAGAACTGCGGGGCACGCGCGCCGCGCACACGCGCACACACGCACACACGCATGGTGCCGCCCGCCTGCTCTTCCACGCACAAGGACGCCGCCCTCAAGCGCCCTCGACCGTACCTGGGGCCCTGCGGCCACAAATACGCCCACGAAAATGTCTCTCACACGCACAAACCCCTCACCCTCCCCGGAACCCACGCTGCTCCCCTCCCGCAGCCCACCCGCCACTGGTTCCTGGGGAGGCGCACACAGCCCCTCTGGCCGCATTCGCACGCAGCAGCCCCACCTTGTGCCTTGTCATCTCACCACGCCCGCCCGGCGCTCCCTCAGACACCTCCGGGCGATTACCAGCCCCTGCACCCCCGCCCTCCCATCCACACACTCCCCGGCTCAGCTCACCCCCCAGCGGCCTCTAGACTCACTCCTGGAGGAAGGAAAGGGCTCCGGGAGAGTGTGGCCCATGGGCCACCGGCCTGGCCGCTCCCTGCGCCGCTGGGCTCTTCACGTGCAGGAGGGGATAGAGGAGGGAGTTGCAGCCAGGACTGCTTCCCTGTCACGGTCTCCCACTGGGAGGGGCAACTCCTGCCTGCAGGGAGCATGGAAGCCTCGGTGACACTCCACGACCCAACGGCAGAGCCAGTGCCTGCTCCTCAGAGCCCTCCAGAAGGCGGACCCTGACCCGTCCTCTAGGGCCAGGGACTGGCAGCTCCGCCACCACACTCCTCCTCGCAGGCCTTTGTTCCCAGTGCAGACTCCAAAGACGCTGCCAGCCTCCGGCCCAGGCCCAGGCCCAGGCCCTGCCACCCAGCCCCTGTCCACTCTCCTTCCTCGCCACTCACCCAGGCCCTGCGCCATCTGCCCTCAGAGCCAGGCCGGGCCGACCCTCCCTGCCCTGGAGCCCGGCCCTCCTTCCTGCCCCAGCGCAGGAGCCCTGTCGGCCCTGCCCGCTCCGCTCCCCAGGCCAGTCCCCACCCATGGCAGGGTGCCCTCCCCCTGCCCTGCGGCTCCAGCCGATTCTCCCCAGCCACCCTCTCACCCTTTGCAGGTGTCAAAGATGGCCCTTCTCTCTCATGTTGCACCCATAGCCACCCCCCACCCCCAAACACACACCTTCCTGAGACCCCCAGCTGGGAGCTCGGGAAGCTGCCCCAAGCCCGCAGGCCCTGGCAGTGTGGAGGGCAGAGGACCTCTGGCAGCTTCAGTTTCGGCTTCGTCAGAGACCCAGCTGGGTCCGGGTGAGGGGCCGCCCTCACTCTACAGCGGGGGTGGGGGGGGCGGGGGTGCTGGGGCTCCGTGGCGCGGTGTGCGCTGTCCATGGTGTTGAAACCAACCCCTGAACCCACGACTCACCCCCTTCCCCGTGTACCGGCCTCTAGACTCTCCCCTCCCTCTTCCCACTCGAGGTGCCCGGGGACGTGGGTCACCGAGGGCGGACTCCCAGCCCCTACCCCAGTCACCTCACTACCACCTCCCCAGACCTCATTTGCATTCTAAGGGTGAGGACCCCTCAGCAATCCCTGCCTCAGCACCTCAGCTTTAGGGACCCTGAATCTTTTTTTGGTGAGCACCTCTTTTCTGAACAAGGCGGCCTCCCCCCGAGGCTGGGGGAGGACCACTGCCCCTCACAGGCTGGCTCCCTCCATCTGTCTCTTACCGTCGGCTGGAGGTCCCTGGGGCAGGTACGGGTGGGCTGCAGAGGGAGGTGGAGGTCGCACCCCTTCCCCCAGGCGGGCCAGCATGTGGACCAGCCTTTCCAGCGCAGCCGGCGCGGTTCCTCCTGCTGTGCGCCTCCTCTGGCCGGCGCACCCACCGGGTTCCGCTCACCCCAGCGTCCGGCGCCCGGGCCTTGGGGGGTTAAGGGCCTGTCCTGGGGTAGGGGGAGTTGGCCAGTAGGAGCCCGGTGGGAAAGGGAGCTCGCCCCAGCCTGGCCGGGCCTCCCTTCGGCGACCCCAGAGGCTCGGGGGGATTCATAAAAGTCAGCTTAGGTTGCTGCCTCCAGCCTCAGCTCCGCCTGGGCGGGCGCGGGCCGGGCTCGCCTTCCGCGCTCCTTCTCTCCGCCGCTGCCCGCCGCCGCCTCGCTCGAGCACTTGGAGAATTTGTTTGTGGATTTATTTATTTGCCAGGTCTGCGGAGAACTGGGGGAGGGGAAGGCAGGGCGCGGGGGGCGCGGGGGCGGCTCCGAGTGAGGGGCGCAGCCCCGCGGACCCCACTCAGGTCCCCGGTTTCCAGGCGGCAGCCTCGGGGCGCACAAAGGACCCGCGCGACGCGGGCCGGCAACTTCGAGGCGGGTCAGGTGGCCTCGGCGGGAGCGGGGGAAGGGGAAGGGAGGGGACCGGCTGGGACCCCCGCCCCCCTTCCCTCCCCTCGGCGCTGGGTGAAAGCTGCGAACAGCGCGGGATTAAACAAATCAACAGAAACCCGCGGAGAACCCCCTCCCTTTCCGCTCGCGCTTCCTCCGTCACTCCGCGCCGCCCTCCCGAGCGCGGCTGTCATTCCTCCAGAAAGGGGCGGGGCCGCGGCTCGCAGCTGGAACAGCTGGGGTGGGGGTCTTCAGCCGCCGGGACTCCCCGACACTCTCGCAGAAGGCTGGGGGTCGGGTGCGGCAGTGCAGATATGTGCCAGGGGAGAAGGGGCTGCCAGCCTAAGGGTGGAGGAGACAGTTTTCTGGACGTGGGTGGAGGGGCGGGGGTCCCGTCGGGCCTCTGGGCCTCAGCCTCTGAGTGCTGGTGGGCGGAGGAGGGAGCTTAGAGCCCCCTCAGCAGACAGTGGTGGTGGCCTGGCGAGCTCCGCCAGGGTTCCCTGCCCAGCTCTTCTGATGGTGGGACGAAGACTCCAGGGTCTGTGCCTGATGCCAAGTGGGGTGCCCCAGGAACTGTATAGGCCCAGGAGCCGTGCAACCTTCCTCTTGGGGCCCCCTTCCAGCCCCACGAGGCTTTACCTGGCTGCTTTGCCTAGTATAACTAGGGGGTGGGTGTGAGAACAGGGCAGCCCCTCACCCTCTAAGCTCAGAGGCTCGAGTCTCCACTTGGAGACTCCCCTTCACAGCCCGGCCCTCGGACTGGGGTCGGGATGGCACAGCAGACCCTGGCTCTGGTGGCCTGGTCAGAAGTAGGGGGGGAGTCCTGTCTTCCTGGTTTCCCACTCCTCGGGGCTCTCGTCCTTGGTGGTGGGGGTGGGGGCAGGACCCTGCCACGCTGAGCGGAGAAGGCGGGAGCAGGGCCGTCCACAAAGGCCGCGGTTGAGAGCCAGGCCTGGGCACAATGGGAAGGGCCTTGCGGAGGCCTGGGGTGGCCGCATGGAAATGAGGCCGCGGCCACCATCCCTCCCTCCCCTCCCCCGGCCCCTCCTCCCCTTCCCGAGCCCAGCCCTGCTGGGAGGGACCCACAGACCGCGGCTGGACCAACAGCCCCAGAAGTGGAGGCCCGGTGAGCCCGACGGACTGGATGCTGGGCTTGCGACCCGAGGGTGGTGCAGAGCGTCCTGCAGAGGCCAGGTGAGTGGGGCCTGGCCGGGAGGGGAGGGGAGCGCTGCGGGCTTGCAGCCGGGCTGGGGAGTGGCGGGAAAAGGCCTTTTGTTCCCCAGGAGCCGAGTTTTCTTCCAAGGAGTGTTCCCAGCCAGTCCCAGGCGGCCTCCTCTGACCCTCCTGGGGTTCCTGGCAACTCCCCCCACCCCACCCCAGGGCTACCCCCACCCACAGGGCTGCTCCTGGCTTTGGGGTGGCAGCCCCCCCCCACGCCTCCAGGGCCCGGCCTGGGTCCCCAGGGGAGTGTGGCTGGTCCAGGTGGAGCCCCTGCTGGCCCCACCCAGAGACCCTGGGATCAGCAAGCTGCTCCCGGGAAGCCGGGAGGGGCCGTCCCTCCGGAAACCACCGGTGAAGCTGGAGCAGGAGTTTCCCAGCAAGCTCTGGGATCTGGTCTCCCTGGGATTTCACCAGGGTCTGCAGAGGACAACTCTGCAGTCAGGGACCCTGGCTGCTGGCCGTGGGGTGCAGGTGGGTGAGGACCCCGAAAAGCTTCACCCATTCATTTTCCCTCTCAATCCTGGGCATTCAAGGCAGCCCAGACCAGGGAGGGCAGCGAGCTGGGAGCAGGGGCCCTCCCGGGCCCTGGGGTCTCCCTCCATCGGATCCCTGCCCAGCTGATTGTCTGCCTCTTGGGCCAGGTGGTCAAAGGTGGCCTTGGTGGGGACCCTGGATGGTGAGTGAGCCTGCCTGGCTCCAGGGCCAAGGGTCTCTGTCCCCTTGAGTCCTGGGGAGGGGGGCGAGCGGGGGCAGGTTCTGCCTTGTCTCCAGCCCCCCAGCCCAGCCTGGAGGGGAACCTGCTGCAGCCACGGGGAGGAAGCTCCGGCCCCAGTGGTCACCTAAGTGGGGCGCAGAGGGTGGTCTGGGCTTCCAGCAGCCCCCTCCTCCTGCCTGACAGCCCAGCGGCCCCTGGACTCACTGCCGCCCTGCCTTAATTCTCAGCACCCCCCACAGGACCCCACAGGATGGCCCCGGAGGTTGCGGAGCTGTACCAAAGCCTGGCTGGGGGCGGGTGGGTGGGGAGCAGTGGGTCAGCCCTTGGCAGGGCTTATCGGGGTCAGACCGCCCGGGCCCTGGAGGCCACGGCCACGAGGAGGGACTCAAATGGCCCCCCTCCCTCCCTAGCCCCGGCCAGGCCCTGCCTCATTGCCTCCCCTCCGCCCCCACCCCTCCTTGGACCCCGCCAGCCTCCCCTGGCCTGACCCTTGCTTCCCCTCTGCCTTGGACCTCTCTGGTCTCCGGCCCTGCTGTCTTTTCCCGGAGTTTCTGGCTCCCTTTTCCTCCCCTGGTGGGGTGCCTTGCCCAGAACCCCCAGGGCTGCCTCTCCTGAAGGAGTCCATCAGGAAGTAGCATCCTGGGAGGGACCAGAGGACCAGGGCTCCCCAGAGTTGTGCCTGCTCCTAGGGACAGAGGCATCCCCTGCCCCCTCCCCGGGTGACCCCCACGGACCCAGTGCCCCAGAGTGCCCCACCCTGGGGAAGGGTCTGGGCCCTGGAGGGCTGCTCTCTCTTGCCTGGCCAGGGCAGACCCTGCAGGGAGGGCTGTGGGGCCCGGGACCAGCCACAGCGCTGTGGGGTGCAGGGGGAGTGAGGGCTGGCAGAGGGCAGGAAGGGCTGGGGTGCCTGGGCCCCGGGGTCAGGGTGGGGCACCCCACGGGGCCTGGGCTTGATTTGAGGGGAGCGTCTCCAGTTTGGGGACTGCACCCCAGGAGGGTGTGGGGAGAACATCTGCCCAGCACGGACACCCACTCAGCCTCAGGGTCTCCATCAGGCCCCGGGACATGGGTGAGTAGAACGTGGCTATTTCCTTTTAATTGTGTTCCTTTGGAAGTTATTGTTTATTTAGGGCAAACGATAGTGCTTTTTCAGTAGCAGTGGAAATATAAAGATCCCTTTAAAATACAGCTACTTAAATAAAAAAATGAGTGGGTGAAAGACATCTATTAAGTGCAGAAGAGCTGCGGGTGGGGTGGGGAGGGTGCCCAGTGATGGGGTGGCCTGGGGTCACTGAAGCTGGGGAGGGGCAGCCACAGGGGTCTCTGTGCCCGAGGGGGCCTTGCGGTTTCTCTGCGTGAAAGGACTTCAGTAAGCATCGAGTTTCACTTGCTAGTCTGTGACCTTTGAAAACCTCGGCCTCTGCCTGGAGTCGGCCTTGGGGTGAGGGGCCCAGGGGTGCATGGGGCGGGGGCGGGTGGGCACGGGCTGGCGCTGAGGCTCCCCTGGCCCTTGTCCCTATTATTTGCAGGCGTCCCAGCCAGGAGGCGCTCCAGAAGCCACTCTCAGGTTGAAGGAGAGGATGTGCCGCATCCCACACTGCCTGGGGGTCCTGGAGGGGCTGCAGGGAGGGAGGCGGGGCTGACTGTGACTGCCCAGCAGGCACGGAGTGGACTGTCCCCGTGGACGTGAGCCATGGCCGCTGTCATCTGCGGCTGCTCCCCCAGCCTTCTCTCTCCTTGTACCTTCCTTTGGAAAGTGTCTCAGGCACTAATTTGCACTATGGTGTAAGTGACTGCCAAGATGTGCTCCTTCTGCAACCACCCTCTCCTGCTCTGGGTTCTGGAGGGGCCTGCGAGCTGCCTCCCAGGGCGGTGCCTCCTGGCCCCAATGGATATGGGGGAGGAAGGCAGGTGAGTGGTGTTTATCCCACGTCCTTCTCGCAGGGTTGCTGTGGCCAGCCGTGTCCCTGATGGATGGCCACGGTCCTTCCAGGCAGCCTCTCCTTGGGTCAGGGGCCTGGGGCCTGCACCCCTGACCTCAATCCCACCAGCTCCTGGCCCCTGTTCTGACCTGAGGGCCCCCACCTGTCCACACCCTTGTAAAACGCCCCCACTCAACTCTCCTAAGTCACGCAACCCAGGAGTGCCTCTGTCTCCTGCCCGGATGCAACGTCTTCACAGCAAGACAGGCGCTGACCCCACACCTGAGCCAAGGCTCTGAGGGCAGACAAGCCCCCAGCCCTGCCTGAGAGCCCAGGAGGGGACGGTCCAGCCACACTCGGGTCAGGCAGAAGGGAAAGGAGGGCCCATGTGGGCAAAAGTGAGGTGCACCCGGCAGGGGTGGGGGAGCCTGGGGGGGCACAAGGTCTCGTGGTGGAGCCTGGGGGCCTCCTCGGTCCCTCTGGGCTCCGTTTGACAGCAGCCGCCGCACCCCCCGAGGTGGGGCCTCAGACTTGAGGGAGGGAGGGTAAGGGCCGGCTGAGTGGTCCCAGGTCCCCAGAAGGTGCCAAGTCCTGAGGGGACTCATGCAGAGCCCAGGACTGCCAGAGGGAGGCCCGGCCCTGCGCCTGCTGCCGTCCCTGGGGGTGGGGAGTGCAGTTGGTAACAAGAAGCCGGAGATCACTGAATTCACTGGGGGCCTGATAGCCAGACCCTGGCCTCAAAGCTGTCCACACACATTCTACGAGGGGAAGACAGGGTACAGAGCAGGGTGACGGGGCCCAGGGAGGAGGGACAGGGCCCAGGGAGGAGGGTATGGGATCCAGGGAGGAGGGACAGGGTCCAGGAATGAGGGATGGGGCCGAGGGTGGGTCCTCTGCCCTGCAAGAGGAGATGGAGTTGTGGGCAATGAAGCAGTCACCCCTGTCCAGGTTCCCTGGCCCCGTAGCACCTCCCAAGCCAGAAAACGGAGGCAGCTGGCCGTGCTCTGCTGGCTGCCGGCAGGATGGTGGGTGCTGGATGGGCTCTGAGTCCCCCTGCCCTCCTCCCCACCCCTGCCCTCCTGGGGACTTCTGGTCTGTGGGCAGAGTTCTCCTCTATCTGAGGCTTTGCCCCTAGGGGCTGCAGCCAGGACCTGCATCCTGCATTCTGTGTCCTTCCAAAAGGCAAAGGAGAAAATGGTTGCTACTTGTGTGCTGTGTATGTGTGCCATGTGTATGCTGTGTGCATGTGTTGTGTGTGCTGCTTGTGCTGTGCATGTGTGCCATGCATGTGCGGTCATGTGTGCTATGCATGTGCTGTATGTCTGCCATGTGTGCTGTGCGTGTGCTGTGCATGTGTACCATGTATGCACCATGTGTGCCATGTGTGTGCTGTGTGTGCCACGTGTGCTGCTTGTGCTGTGTCTGTGTGCTGTGTGCCGTGTATGTGCCATGCATGTGCTGGTCATGTGTGCTGTGCGTGTGCCACATGCATGTGCTGTGTGTGTGCTGCATGTGCTGTGCGTGTGTGTGGTGTGTGCCATGCATGTGTGCTGTGTGTGTGCTGTGTGTGCCATGTGTATGCCATGTGTGTGTGCCATGTGTGCCATGCGTGCCATGTGTGTGTGCTGGCCTCTCCCCGCGGAACCTCTCCCACTCCTCACTGCCCAGACACCCCGGGGCTCTGGTTCACCCCAGGCCTTCAGCAGGTGGCCACAGGATGAGCTTCCTGCCCCTGCTTGTCCTGGGAAGGAGGAATTCTCATGATCTCCGAAATCGGGTCAGCGTGTGGATGGAGAGCTGTGCTCGCCTGTTGGGACCAAGAGTGTTTACAGCCGCTCAGCCGCCCTCCTCCTCCGAGAAGCTGCCTGTCTTTCATCAGGGCCCCCACCGAGCGACCCCACCCTGACTCCCAGCCGTAGGCACACAGTCCTCTGAGGAGCAACCTCTGGGCCACCCAGGCCACGGCCCTGCTCACCAGCTGGGCTCCGGCTCCGGAAGAGAGTGCCAAGGCCAGGCAGGGGTCCCGGCCTCCTCGCCCTGTGACCCCCATCCCTCTGCACCCTAGCCCCTCCTCCCTATCCCCCCTGCCCCCTCCCTGCCCCCTCCATGTCCCCTCCCTGTCCCCCTCTTCCCCTCTCCCTGCTCCCTCTTTCCCCCTCCCTATCCCTTTCCCCCCTCCCTGCCCCCTCTGTCCCCCCTCCCTGCCCCCCTTGCCTTCTCTCTCTCCTTACCCCCTGATGTGGTTTTCTCCACTGTCTGCTTGAAGGTCCTTGCTTGGGGGCCCTTTGGATGCTCCTCACTGTTCCTCCTGGACACAGGAATTGGCCGCCTTGGAGGAGGGGTCTTCACTCCCGAGTGTCTCTCTGTAACAGCGTCAGGTCCTCTTAGCTGCTGTCCAATCCCAGATGTGGCCTGAGTGGGCTCCAGCGTCCAGCACCCTGGGTGAGGCCAGGCTCTGCCACTTCCCAGCTCCGAGCCTCAGTGTCCTCATTAGCGGAGTGGGGCAGTGACGGCCCCTGCCCCCTGGGGCTGCAGGCCACGGTGAGAGAAGTTATGGAGGGTGGGGCCAGGCTGCTCCCCGCGAGGGTGAGGAGGGTGGGGGCCTCACTTGTAAAAGTCACACTTACTGGAGATGCACAGCCTCGAAGGGAAAGCAATCACAGAGCTCTGTACAGAACCCCACTCATCCCATTTTGAGGGATGCTCCCTCATCTAAGAGCGGCAGGAAGGAGAAAAGGAGTGTCTCCCGTGGGCCCCACTGGGCCGGCTATAGGAAGGGGTGGCCCCAGGGACGGTGGGTCCGAGGCACTGGCAACCGGCAGGGTTGCTGCCCAAGGGCCTCCCCAGCAGAGCTTCCTGCACCCCCCACCAGGCCACCCCGGGGAAGCTGAGCCTGGCTCCTTCCATGGGCAGATAACGAGGGTCCCAGGGGCACGGGGAGGGGCCGAGACCCCCAGAAGGTGCAGCCGGCTCCGCCCCCCTTTGCCGCGAGGAGGCGTCCTGCCCCGGGGGGCCGACAGGAGCCTCGGGGCCGGGAGCTGTCCGCGGTGCTGTCCGTGCGCTGTCCGCGGTGCTGCCCGGGCTTCCTGGGACTTGGCGCCCATCGGCTGCGGCCGGAATCTCCGTGAAAGGGTCCCTTGCGGCCGCTGGGCCCATCTACCTTCCATTTCACGGGGAGATTAACACAGCTGTAGTCCCCAGGGTCCCCTGACCCAGCCCGGGCTCATGGGAGGACGCCTTCCTGTCTCGTCCACCACACCAGACCCTCGGCCTCTGATCTGGGCCAGTGGGAACGCAGGGGCAGCCTTGCCCAAATAGGCAGGGACCCTGGGAGGCCCCTCCAGATCTAGACCCCCAGATCATTCTGGGTGGGGGTGCCCACCTCAGGGGTGCTGAGGGGCCCCTGCCCTCCCCGCTCTGGGCCCTGGGCACCTCTGGTCCCGGCCGCAGGACAAGGAAGGGCTGGGGATCTCCGGGGCAATCCCTGTTCTGATTTCTGGCACCCCAAGTCCAGGCCGGGCCCAGCCCTCCCCTGGCCCACAGTCCCCTCAGCTGGCCTGGGTTTCTGCCCCCCCAGTTCTGGCCCTGGATTGGCAGCTGCTTCCCTGGGACCCTGATCTCAGCTTGGGGCATGGGGAGGACAGTGGTGTCACGAGCTGTGACCACAAAACTCAAGGATGCCGGCTTGGCAGTGTGGGGGTTGTCTGGGGGCTTTGGACCACGTGGAGGGCAAAGAGGATGGAGCAGGTGGCAGAGGCTCTGGAGCACGTTCTGCAGTTCCACCAGCCTTGCCTGTTCAGCTACCTGACCCCCCAGCAGCACGGTGCCCACCCGATGTGTGCCCAAGGCTGGTTACGATCTGTCCTCATTGGGGACACAGCTTCCAGGTTCCTGTGGAAGGGGTGCAGGATGGAGGGGGCCAGTCATTTGCCCTCCTCCGCCCTCAGGTGCCTTCTGGGTGCATTTTAAGGGGTGCCTGTGGCATCGTTTGTGGTTGTGACAGCAGCAGCTGGTAGACATTGAGCTGGGCTGTCTTCACTGTCTCAGTGACTATGGGAAAATTGCCCACCCGCCCTGGCCCCTTAGTTTTGGAAAGGGGGTGCTCTGGGGACCCTAGAAATGCCGCTTGATTTAGCTTCACCTGGGCTGGATTTGCTCAACATGCATTACCTGGAGTCTGGAAACAACCTCCTGCCTCAAACCATGGCCTCTGTCCCCTGCCTCCCCCAGACCCCTGAGCAGGTGCCCTGTCTGTCCTCTTCCTTGAGGACACCTGCTTCTCTGGGGTCCAGGAGGGGCCGAGGCAGGTGCAAGCTCCCAGACCCACACAGGCCCTGATCGCTCCACACTCTCGTCCTTTCCTGGCTCCCCCCACTGCTCCCTCCCGCTGTCCCAGCACCTCCACCCTCAAAGTCAGGGCTTGAGGCTTCATCAGCTCCCCACACTCCCACCCTCTTCAGCCGGCTCCCGTCCCCAGCTCGCTCTCCGTCTCCCTCTCCATCCTCATCTGCCCTCAGTGTCTCCTGTGTGGCCCCCGGGTCTGGGATGTGACCCTTTTCATCTGGGTCACCCCCTCTTCCCCCCCCACACACACAGACACACACACACTCTGCAGCCCCTTCTCTCTGCACTGCCAGGGTCCCTGCTCCAACCCCCAACAGCCTCCACTCGGCTTAAGGGGAGATCCACACTCGTCACGGACCCCAGACCCTGAAGGCTTGCACAACCCCCTCTCACCTCCCCTCAGACCCTCCAGCTCTCGGTCACTCCCACTGAGGCCCTCCCTGGTCCCCACCTTTGGTAGCCCCTGCTGACCTCCCTCGGGCCCCTGTCCTGTCCTGCACATGATGAAATGGTTATGGGACATTTACAGGAGCCGCCCCAGTCCCTGACCCCACCCGGGGCCTCCTTTGAGGCAGCCCCAGGCCTCACCTCTGTCCTGGATCCCATAAATCCCATGGCCCATCAGGCAGAGCTCAGGGTCCGGGGTCAGCCCCGAGGGCCTTCGTTCGGGCAGTGCAGAGGACAAGCTGCTGGTTCTGTGAGGGGCCGTGTTCGCCCTGCTGGGTCTGCTGTAAAATATGCTTTTCTCTCTTCAAACAGCGGCCACCGGCCCTGTCCCCAGCCTGGAGTCCACAGCGGGCAGCTGAGCTTGGTGGCAGGTGTGTGTGTGGGGTCCCTGCCAGGCCACTGGGCCCCTGTGCAGGTGCTTCAGGGCTCCCCTGAGCAGTGTGTTAGGGTGAAGGGCCCCCCCAGCCCGAGTGGGCGCCACCTCATGCGGGACCAGCTCCTCGGTTCCCTGCACAGCGGCCAAGGTCCTGGGAGGTCTGGGGGTGCAGGCTCCGGATCCTTGGTTCCCAGGGAAATGAGAGAAGGCCTGGGAGACTCTCTGAGCTCCCAGGGTCAAGGTCAGCTGCTGGCTAAAGAAATAGCCGGTGGCCTTTGTGATGGGGACCGTGTTGTCGGCTCTCCTCTGTATCCATGGCTCCCGGCCCTGCGAGTGTGGCGGGGGCAGGGGCCGAGGACGGAGGGGACGGTGGGGTGGGCTGGGCTGAGCAGCTGCCCTGGAGAGTGGGAGCTGCCCCTGGGGTGTTTCCTGAGGCTGGGGTCACCCGCCAGGTGGCACCCAGGGAGCACCCCGATGGGGAGGGGCTGCAGGGGAGAGCTCTGCCAGGTGGAGTGTATTCGTCATGTCTCCCAGACCCCCGCGAGCCCCCGCGAGCCCTCTCATGTCCCAGCTCCAGCAGAGGCGGCTGCCGCACCTGCTCCCAGGGGACAAGGCCTTCCCGCTGCCCCCAGCCAGGACTTGGGGACCCTCCCTGCCACTCTGGGCCCTGAGTCTCCCCATCTGTTCACACCCCGACCTCTCTGAGGCCCGGGTGAGGGCCCCGCGTGGTGAGTGGTCCCTCCAGCAGCTCTGCCGAGCGCCGACTGCGAGGCCCCGAGGTGGATGTGGGGACGAGGTGACCTGGGCTGGGTGTGCAGGTGGGGTCCCGGCCTGGTGGGGGCTTCGCTCTGGTCTTGGGTACGACGGCGTGAGCCGTCCCTTCTGGAGGGGCCGGTGGAGGGACACCTTGGCTTGCGGGGCTGCAGGGCCGTGCAGTCCTCTCAGGGCACCTCTGAATGTGGCTGAGCTGGCGTCCCCAGCTCCCTGCGGACAGGAGCGTTGTCCCTCTGGGCGAATGGGGGCAGCCAGGGCAGGAGGGGCTCAGAGGCTGGAGGTGGCCCGTGGCCAAGGTTCCTGAGGGGTCGGCTGGCTGCATGCAGGGTGGGGGTCACCCCTGCTGCACTGGGGGCAGTGTGGGGCCGGCCCTGCCTCCTACCTGCCTCTGTGGGCGGTGACCCCCACATCGACCGCAGGCTGCCCCCCTCCCTGCCTCCCCGTGCCGGTGTCCTGGACTGGGGTGCACCCACATCCACCTGCCCCCTGAGCCAGGGCCCAGCTGCCCTTGCCTGGCGTCCGCCCCGCAGTCCCCGGGCTGTGGCAGAGGAGGGCTTCCTGGGAGCAGCGAAGCGGCTGCTCTGGGCCCCCCAAGACCTGGAGGTTTTTGTTAATTGAACAATGTATCAGGTGACTGTAGAGCCACATGTGGCGGTAAGAGCAGCCAGAGGTCCCAGCACTCTGGCCCCGGAGCCCCCGCGCGTGGCCGTCCGCTGTGCTCCTCACTGTGGGTGGCTCCCCTGAGAGGGGCCTAAAGCCTGCGTCTCTCCGTCTCGGGCCCCGAGGCCGCGGGAGGCCATCCACTGTCCCGGGGAGAGCGACAGATGCACAAGCATCGGGCACACGGGGCCCTGCTCACAGGCTTGCGCCGGCACATGGCCACTGGGAGCACACCCATGTGAATGTGGTCACGCACACCACACACACACACGGCCACACATGCACACATGGCCACGAGTAACATACACATGTGCACACGCACAGCCATGCACACACAGCCACATGCACACATGGCACGTGCAGCCACACTTGCACACACACTTGGTGTACTGGTTTGGGGCTGTGATGGACCCCAGAAAAGGCTGTGTTCTTTTAACCCATTCCCATGGGTGTGGACCTAGTGTGGGTGGGACCTTCCGATTAGGTTGTTTCGGTTGGGATGTGACCCAGCCCATTCCAGGTGGGTCTTAACCCTTTGCTGGAACCCTTTATGAGGATAAAAGACAGAAGAATCCGAGAGGGAGCAGGGGAGACAGACGGAGAGATTGAGAGAAAGAGACATGTCTGGAGAAGCACAGAGAGGAGCCGCTGGGACTGGAAGCCGAGGGCAATGGAACCCAGGTGGGAAGGAGCAGCAGACGAGCCATGAGTCCTCCCAGGCAGCAGAGGAGCCCGGGTGCCGGCAGCCCCTCCGCACAGAAGGCAGCCTCTTGTTGATGCCTAAATTTGAACATTTTCACGGCCTTAGAATTGTAACTCGTATGCTAATAAACCCCCTTTGAAAAAGCCAACCCATTTCTGGTATATTGCATTTTGGCAGCTTTAGCAAACGGAAACACGTGGCCACACGTGTGCTCGCACACACACCATGCACCCACGAGGCTGCACCCACGCACACATGCACACATGTGCACACTCGCCTGGGGCTCCTGGAGTCCTCAGGAGGGGAATGGGCCCTGCCTGCTCCCTGTCAGCCGACCGTGGTCACGTGTGTCTGTCTGTCAGGAACCCCCTGCCCCGGGGTCAGGCAGCAGCTGGGGCCGCTGGGCAGGGCTGAGAGGCCCCCTCCTGGGAAGCATGTGTGTGACCTCGTCTCCCGTGGGGCTCCCACAGCTGCACCCCCATCGGGGTCATTGCGTGTTGCCCCAGCCCCCCGGGCATCTCTGGGGTCCTGGTCCCCTGGTCTTCAGGGAAGATGGCTCCCCCGGGTCCAGCAGCTGGGGCTGGCCCTCCTCCCTGTCCCCTGCACCCCCTGATTCTGAGCCCAGAACAAAGGCCAGCCCCCCACCCACGGCCAAGCTCAGAAGGAGGCCAGGTCCCTCGCACCCCAACCCCTTGGGCTCTTGCCCATCTGGGGCCCCCCACACAGAGTGCCCACAGGAAGGGGGAGCTGCAGTGAAGGCGCTGGGACAGAGCAGGGGTGGGGCAGGGGCGTGTGTCCTGCACAGCTTCCTGCGTCTGGGCGAGAGCCCCAGTGAGGGGCGGGTGGCTCTGGGCACTGTTGGTGCTTCCTCGACCCCAGCAGAGGAGGACAAGGGCCAAGGGTCGGCTGCCCTGAGGTCACGTGGCAGCTTGAACTCAGGCCGCCCCCCCTGCTGGCTCTTACGGGGGGGTTCCGTTTACCAGGAGCTCCCTGTTTTTCAGGTATTCCAGGGCAGATGTAGGGACGGGGCCTGCAGGTCGGTTTGGGCCTTCAGGCACATTAGGTTGACATGCGGATTGCATCTTAAGTTGCAATAGCTACCAATATTTTAAAACTAGAAGATGCCATGTGGAAAAAGTCCCATTTTCTGGCTTCTCTTGGAGCATGGTGTTCTGGGGCCGTTGGGCCCCTGCCTGGGAATGCACCCCTCCAGGGCTTGGTGTCTTTGTGCTCGGCCCCTGGGCTGTGAGCGTGGGGCCCCGGCCTGCAGTCTCCTCGCCCCCATGGAGGGGGAGCCCCCACCTCAGGACACTGTCTGGGGGCCGTGGTGGCTTCCAAGGCCGTCTCCGGGGCATGTTTCTCTGGTCGGCTCAGCAGGTGGGCAAGCCGTCCTCATGAATGTCCCGTGGGGGCCCTGGGGGCAGGTGGAGGGGACGGCCACCCCTGGGTGATCTTGTAATGCTGGACACTATGGCCTTCCTATGTGGACATGGGAGGTCACGGGGCCAGGGCTGGGTGTGAGGGTCCAGGGTCAGGGGTGAAGGCCCACCTACAGGCCTTGACAGGGTGGGGATTCAGTCTGCACCCCCAATCCTGTCAGTGCATCTTGACAGCAGCATGAGCCCTGCAGGGGCCCGGGCACGTGGCCTGGCACTCAGGCCTTTGTCTGCTTCTGACCCTGCCCAGTGTCCCCCATGCTGCCTGCCTGCCGCGGGGCGGTTTCACGGGCGCAGGGTGGGCTGTGTTGGGGGCTGCGGGTATCTGCACATGGAAGCTGCACCCCCCGCCCCCTCCTGCTTGGTGTCGGCCCACCTTCTGGGGTACGGGGCTGCCCCCACTCTGGGGCTGGTGTCTGAGTCCACACAGCACTGGCCGCAGGGTCTGCGGTGCCTGTGAAAAGTGAAAGTGTGGGACGGACGGACACACAGCGCGGCGCAGATGCCGTGGAGGGCTGCTCGGCCGTAAGGGGCAGTGACGTCTGACTCGCGCTGTGATGCGGGTGGACCCCCCCGGAGGCCCAGGGAGGGAGCCGGCGTGGAAGGACACGCACGTGCATGGCAGCTCTGCGGGCAGCAGGGAGACTTCAGGTCTCCAGGGCCGTGGGGACCGGGAAGGGGAGCTATTGCTTGGTGGGTATGGAGTGTCTGTAAATAAAAATTAATACAAACAAAACGAGAAAAAGACAAGAAAAAGGAAACTCAAGGCTAGCCCCTTGTTGAAAAATTACTATGAATTTGAAGACGGCAGTGGCAGAACGTCAGCCCGAGGGCAAGCCCTTCTGAGCGGCCGCGTCCCCAGCTCCCCGGCGGCCCAGCTCTGTAACTTCAGTGAATCAGTGAGGGAGGGAGAGAATGAACGAATGAATGAATGAACAGACCATGCCCTGCAGGGACCCCACACCACCGTCCTCGGCTGCCGGGGAACCTGCACTCAGCACAGGAGCCAGGGGCCACCTGCAGCCCCTCCACGGCCCCCCACCTGCCCCGGGAAGCCCCAGTCAGGGCCAGACAAAGGCCCCAGGCCTCGCCCCGGCTAATGTCCCTGGGCCGCTGGGGGAGCCCGGGAGCCCTGCCCGGCAGTTAAAAGCCAGTAGGACCCGAGGAAAATCAAGCAGTCAAGTAGTTAATTGACTTCACCTCAATCAGCCCAATGAATATTCATCAGGCACGCCGGCCCCATCAGGCCCGTGGCTGGTTCTCGGGCCGCCTCCTCGGCTCACGCCCAGCCCTGATTGGCCAGCTGCGCTCTCCAAAATGCCATAGCAACCCCGGGCTGGTTGCCTGGCAACGCTTCTCTTTCTTTCTTTTCTCCCCCAAAGCCCAAGCCTGTAATGCATAGGTTTAGGCGGGTGTGTGCTTGTGCGGGTGTGTGGTGGGCACATCCATACGCACACACAGATGCGCCGGCCACTGTGCAGGAGGTGAGGCTGCGGGGCTGGTGCTGCCTGGGTACCCGCTGCCCCGGGACTGACCCTCAGCCTGGCCCTGGCTCGGGCTCAGAGGAGGTGGCCACAGAGCCCTGGCACGGGCGGGACATCCGGGGTGCCCACCGGCCCCGAGTCCTCGGGTTTCCTCGCTGGTGAAGTGAAGACGCTCTCGCTGCCAAGGCTGTGCCCTGCCTGATGCTGGCTCCAGCCGTGGTGTGGTCCAGTGGGGATAAGGCAGAGCCGGCCCTGGGGCAGGAGGGTCCAGGCCCTCGCCGCTGGGCTGCTCTCGGAGACCAGGCAGGGCCACCAGGTGGATGAGGCAGGCGCAAGGGTGGGTGATGTGAGCAGTGACAGGGTCCCCTGCAGTGCCGCCCGATGAACCCCGAGGGGCCCCAGAGAACAGCTCTACCTGCCCAGATGCTGCACTCCACCACGTCGTGTCCGTCTGGAGACCTGCCTCCAGCGAGGGGTCTCCAGGGGACACTGCAGGACCAGCGCCTGGGGAAGATGTGGTGGGAAAGACCCTTTCTGGTGTTCAGACTTATTTTGTGCTTGAAGAAAAGGTTTAAGGAAATGTTCAAAGCAGGGACGCTGGCAACATGCCCAGATGGGCTCGGGGTTCAGACTCGAGCTGGATACTCAGGAAGCTGTTCTGCCACTGGGAGCCGGCCCTGATGGGCGGCAGGGTATGGGGGGCTCCCCGCCCCCTGCTCATGTGCCATGGCAGTGGGGTCGTTTGGGATGGGCAGGGGAGCAAGGCGAGGGGCACAGGTTGGGGGTGGCCATGGCCTCGGGGAGGCCCCGGCCCGATTCCAGAAAGACGCAGCGTGGGGCCACGTGTTTCCCTTGTAGGAGGAGAGGCTGAGAAATTGGCACCAACACCCTGTGACTTGTCACAGTTCTCTTCTGGGACATCAAAGTCTTCGACGTCAATGGCACCAACTCAAGAAATCAAGGGAATTGGGCCCAAAGTAGACCACCAACATTTAGACAGCCTCACAGGACAGAAAAATGAGGAAAATCCCGTGTACAAGGGCAGCTGTTTTTCCCTCTTGTCCAGGGAGGGGATCTCAGACTCTATCTCCTCTCAGTGTGTGTGCATGTGTGTGTGCATATGTGTGCTTGTGCTGCTGGGTGTATGTGTGTGTGCGTGCACAGCTGGGCATACGTGTGCGTGTATGTGTGAACAGGGATGCATGTGCTCATGTGCAAATGTGCACACACGTGTGCATGCATGTGCAAATGTGTGCAAGAATGCACATACATGTAGGTTCATGTGTATCCGCATGCATGTACATGCTTTTGTGCATGCGTGGCTGTGCAAATGCAGGTGTGCGTGTGTGTCAGGAGTGTGTGCTCAGCGTGAACCGAGTGGTGACTGGTATGGACACGCTTTATTTTGGCCAGTGGAGGCACAATCCTGTTTGGCCCACACTGAGCTTGCTCGCTGGCTTCCTTGTTAAACACAGCAAGCTCACGCCTCCAATAAAAAGCTACACAGCAACGTAATCTCCGATCGATTGGTGAGGGAAGGAAAATAAAACGCTGCTCCCTGGGGCACGGCCAGTGTGAGAGGTGGTTATTCTCGATAACGAATGTGGGTGATGTGTGCATTAAATATAGATGGAGCCCCGAGAAGAGAGGGAGCCAGCACCTCTTCTCTTGCTAATTGAACACCCAGTCCCGGCTTGACGGGGGAGCCATTTGGGGCAGTGGCTGCTGACAGCGAGAGCAGGTCCTAAATCTTCAAAATGTCAGGCCCAGCCGCAGACTGGATGCTGTGGATCCTCCCCTTCGGGTGCCCCTGGCCATGTCCCCCAGGGGCCCCCTCCTGGTCAGCCCTAGGGTGTATGTGGGGGGCGCGGCTAAAGGAGGGACCCCTGCATTCTCTCAAAGTGCAGCCCGGCGGGGTGGGCTCCACCGAGAAGCTCGAGGTGGGGTGCCTCGGGAGCGCCTCAGGGACAGGGCTCCCCCATGTGACCGGCTCTGCGAAGGGCTGGGTGCGGGCCCTGCATCTGTTTCTTACTGAGGTGAGAAGCGCGCAGCGCAGGGATGTCGCGGTGTTCACGGGGCCATGCAACTGCCACTCTGCCCAGTGCGGACACCCCTCCCTCGAAAGGAGACCCCACACCATTAGCAGTCACCCCTCGCCGGCCACCACCAAGCTGCTGCTGTCTTGTGGACCTGCCTCTCCCGGATGGGCAAAGGGGCCACAGTGCCGCGTCTTTTGGGGTGGGGGCCGCTCTCGTTTGTCGGTGCCCTCTGGTCCATCGTGCAGCGCCCAGCTCAGTGCATCTCCTTGGGGCTGAGAAGTCCTGCCTTGCCAGGTGACCATCTCGTGTCACCCGCTGTCAACAGTCCCCCACCTTGCCCCCGTCCCCCAGGGAACCTCACTTTTGGGGGGAGCTGTTCTGCCAGCAGTGCAGATGATGCACCCTGGGCTGGGGGAGGGAGTGGGGGCTGGGACACCAGGGAGGCGGTGGGGGGGCCTGGTGGGGAGTTCGTCCTGGGGCGGGGAAGACACTGGAGGGGAACTCTGCCCCCTCCCTCCCCTCCCCTCCCCTCCCCATCCCCCTTCCCTCCCCTCCTCCTCCCCTCTCCGTCTTTCCCCCTCCCCTCCCCCTTCCCTCCCCCGCTTCCTGCCTCACTGCCTCTTGCATCGGGCACTGTGCTGGGTACCGATTTCCAGGTCCACCTTGGGGCATTGTACTGGTTTGCACGTATTATATCGCCCAAAACGCCGTGTTCTTTGATGCAGTCTTGTGGGGGCAGACGTATTAGTGTTGATTAGTTAGAATCCTTTGAGGGTTTCCATGGAGATGTGACTCAATCAACTGTGGGCGAGACCTTCGATTGGATGGTTTCCATGGAGGTGTTGCCCCACCCATGCAGGGTGGGTGTTGATTGAATCACTGGGGTCCCACAGGAGTGTCCACAGACAGGAGGAGCTGCTGCCCCTGAGAAGGACACTTTGAAGAACACAGGGGCTGAGAGAGGAGCCGGGACACACCCTGGGATCGGCAGACGCCGGCCACGCGCCTTCCCGGCTGACAGGTTTCCTGGACGCCATTGGCCTCCCTTTGGTGAAGGTGCACTTGTGTTGATGCCTCCATTTGGACATTTTCACGGCCTTCAGACTGTAACTGTGTAACCAAATAAGCCCCCTTTATAAAGGCCAACCCATTTCTGGTGTTTTCTGTAACAGTGACGTTAGCAAACCGGGACAGGCGCCCTTGTTCTTGGCGAATCAGCCGCTGTCCCGGTCCTCGAGCGCGGCTGTAACGGAGCACCCTCCTGGGGCTGTGAAACCTTTCTTCCGCTTTCTGGGGCCAGGGTCCCTGATGGAGGTGTCGGCAGGCCTGTGCCCTCGGGAGGCCCCTGGATTGGGGGGGCGGTCTGCTCCGGGCCCCTCTCCTGGCCGTTGTGCTCCTGTCTCCTCCACTTGCGCGGGCCTTCCCCTCGGGGTCTCCAAGGGGGTGGCATCTAGGGCCCCCGCACAGCATGGCCGCGTCCTGACTCGGGCCTTGATCACATCAGCTGAGACCCTTCTTCCAGACACAGCCGTGAGCACGGTTCCAGGGGACATGAATTTTGGGGGCACCGTTCAGGCCAGCACAGCTGATAGCAAGGCAAGGGGTGCAGGCTCGCTGTGTCCAGTCTGGTTGGAAGGAGAGCATCGCGGGCAGGGTGGGACCTGAGCTGTCGAGCCTCGTCAGGGGTTCTGTGTGTGACACCGGACGTGACGAGAGGCGGCCGGTGGGGGCAGCCTGCGGGGACCCGAGGCCCAGGGCCTGGCCGCCCCTCTGTGCCGGGTGTGTCTGCATCGTGCCCAGTGCTGTGGTTGGAGGCTGGTGAGTGACAAAGGGCTGGGAGGGCCTGGCCCGGACCTGCCCCTCCCGCCGAGTGAGAAGCACCCCCTTAGCAGCCGGGAGGGAGGTGACCCACTGGCTGGCCCCCCGGGCACTGGCCCCTGGCCCTCTGCCGGCCTGGGCGGGAGGCGTGGCCCTCCTGGACTCAGGGCTGGTGCGGCTGGGGAGGCACGTGGCTCCCAGGTGCCTCCAGGTACGCTGACCTCGGGCAGGGCAGGGCCTGGGGACCCCACAGCACTGTTTTCGGGGCTGTGCCCTGCCAGGCCTGCCTGTGGGACATCCTGGAGGCCGTGAGGGAGAGAAGGGTCAAGGCCCGAGACAGCACGTGAACTGTCCCTGTGGAAACCAAGGGCGATCCACAGAGCAGCACGAGGGCGGAGAGGGGAACAGGGCACGTGCTCCGTGGGGCTGCGGACGGTGATTGGGGGCTCTGGAGATGCAGGGTCCTGTCTACCAGAGGTGATCAATTTTAGAGCGTTTTCATCACCTTGGAAAGGGACCCTGCGCCTCGTCACTGTCACCCACCAACCCCCTACTGCCCCGGCCCTGGGCTACCGGCGGTCAGCTCCCGGCTCGCTGGGTTTCCGACTGTGGGATTTCACAGAAACCAACCTACAGTGTGTGCCCTGTGGCATCCAGTGCCTCCCGCCAAGCGTAAAGTTTTCAAGGTTCATTCATGTAGCAAAAATCGGGACTTCATTCCTTTTTACGGCTGGGTAATATTACCTTTCATGGACAGACTATATTTTATTGATCCATTCATCAGTGGATGGACATTGGGGTTTTATCTGCCTTTTGATTGTTAAAAATACTGCTTCTGTAAACATTCATGTACAAGTTTTTGTGTGGATATGTTTTCATTTCTCTATACCTAAGAGTGAAATTACCAGATCCAACAGCTCTTAAGGAACCACCGGACTATTTTCAAAGTAACTCCACCATTTTGCATTCCCACGAGAAGTGGCGTGTTTCTCTTATACTCTGGAAACTAGAGTCATCCCTTCATCCCTCCCTCCCTCCCTCCATCCATCTGCCCATCATCCATCCACCCCTCTAGCCTTCCATCAATCCATCCATCCACCTATTCATCCACGCTCCATCCGCCCATCCCTCCATCCACCCACTGTCCGCCCCCACAAGTTCCCTGACCACCTTGGAGTCCCAGGCCTGCTACACGAGCTGTGGGATTCAGGGGTGAAACGGCAGACGACATGGGAGACTGGGCCCTGCGCTCTAACTGCTGTGCTGGACACCTGCACCCACACTCGGGAGTGGGGCACCCTCCTGTGAGTTTTCTTACAGGTTAAAAGAGGAGTCCAGGGAAGCACTGGCCATGCCAGTGCAGTGACACGAGTGGTGACCTTGCATCCAGAGACTGTCCGCCCCTCCTACGTGGCCCTTGCCATCCTCCAGGGCCCCCAAGGCCCGGCCTGCCGCCCCCACCCCATTCCCAGCCTCCGAGGGGAAAGCCCTTCTCCAACTCGGGTGTGCACTTGTCACCTGGGGTCTTGTTAAACGTCGACTTGGAATCCGGAGGTCCGGGGTGAGATTCTGCATGTCACTGGGCTCCGTCTCAAACGCTGGCCCAGTGCGGGGCTAAGCGGGGACGCGCCTCCAGGCCGTGCTGCCGGAGGTCAGGGGACACGTCGCTCGCAGCCGCCAGCCGGGGTCAGGAATGCCGACCTCCCTGCGGGCTGCTGGGCGCCCGGCCGGTGGTGGGGTGCAGGGGGGCCGAGGGAGCTGGGGGAGGGTTACCAAATGAGGGGCAGGGTCTGGGCTGGAGAAGGCCTTGGGGGGAGCAGCAAAGGGAGGGGACGGAGCTGAGGCGTGGGCGGAGGATTCACGGGCGGGGGACAGGACGGGGGCTGAGTAGGGCCCCAAAGTCCTTCCACAGCCCCCACTGCTCCCTGCACCATTGCCCCGGGGGCTCCTGTGTGGGGAGGGGCTGCAGGTGGGGCCTGTGGGGCACTCGGGCCCCAGGAGCCAGTGGGACCCCGAGGAGGAGATGCCTCCTGCCCCCGAATCCACAGGGGTCGGCAGGCTGGGGTCTGCACCAGGCGTCCCTGCGGCCCCCGCCCCTCCCCTCCGCGCCCCTCCCCTCCCATCCCCTTCTCCATCCTCTCCTCCCCCTCTTCCTCCTCCCCACCTGCCTTCCCCCACTCTCTTTTCCTCCCTCTTCATCTTCCTTCTCTTCTCCCTCCATCTCCTCTCTGCCTCTCTCCTCCCCTCTCTTCCCCTCCCCCAAATCCCCGCCCTTGGGGGTGCTGCCCGAGGGCTGCCTGGATCGAGCTCCCCTGTCGGGAGAGGCAGCGGTGGGCCGAGGCTGGGGGTCCCACAGGCTCCCCTCACCTCCTGGAACCCCGTGTGTGCGTTTACATCTCACGCAGGGACCCCAGGAGCCTGGTGAGACCCCCAGCCTGGGCACGTGGCCCGAGGACCGAGGGGGACGCCTGTTCCAGGCGCTTTTTTAAAATAAGAGGATTGCAGGTGCATCCTTGGGGAGCTGCGGCTTCTAACAGTTCTGGAGATCTTCAGGGCGTCCTTGTTCATTTTCTTTGATTGTGCTTTGATTTAAAATGCAGGGCTCATTAGAAGCCACAGAGAGAAAGCTTTACATAATCCAGCACCCCTTTTGTGAGATGCACCTTTCGGGGTGCAGGCTGCCCGCCCGGCATGGCCTCGGCTCACGGCCTGTGATCACTACGCAACCCGGAAAACAGGTCAGGGGAAAGTAAATGGCTTAAAATAGGTCACCAATTAGAGCTCAGCATTCTGTGAGAAGGAGTGCAACTCTGAAATCGTTATTAGTTTATTGTAATTAAAGGCAAACTGCAGAGCTACGTTCCGGTGGCTTTTTGTTTCATGGACTCACTCCCTCTCCAGCTCGCCACGTCTCAGCCCACGCACCCGAGAAAACTGTTTTGGAATCTAAGTCCATACAGGACAGAGTGGTCACAAATAAATAAGAACAAAATTCTTCGTTATTGATAGAAAGAAGAAAAGATTTCATCCATTAGCAAAATGGCCGAGAAAACACCGTCCTCCTTCAGCTGTGGCCGCGGGGTGGCCTCGTTCACCTTGGGAGCTCCCTCAGGCAGGCCCCGGAGGCACAGGTCCCAGCCCCAGTCCAGACGGGCCTTCCCCGTGGGGGCGGCAGGACCGACAACCGCTGCCCTCCGAGGGGTCCCCGTGCGGCGTCGGCTCGGGTCCACTCCCAGCAGCTCCGTGAGCTGTCGCGGCCTCATTCTGCAGAGGAGACAAAGCCACGGTGTGCCAGTTTGGATGTATTATGTCCCCTCAAATGCCATTATCTTTGATGCAATCTTGTGTGGGCAGACTCATCAGTGTTAATTAGATTGAAATTCTTTGAGTGTTTCCATGGAGATGTGTCCCACCCAACTGTGGATGATGACTCTGATTGGATAATTTCCATGGAGGTGTTGGTCCGCCCATTGGGTGGGTCTGAATTAAATTACTGGAGCACTATATAAGATCAGACAGAAAGAGCAAGCTGCCACAGCCAAGAGGGACACTTTGAAGAAAGCACAGGAGCTGCAGATGGGAGACAGTTTGAAGACGGCCGTTGAAAGCAGACTCTTGCTCCAGAGAAGCTGAGAGAGGACAAATACCCCAAGCGCAACTAAGAGTGACATTTTTGAGAAACCACAGCCTAGAGAGAAATGTCCTGGGAGAAAGCCATTTTGAAACCAGAACTTTGGAGCAGACGCCAGCCACGTGCCTTCCCAGCTAACAGAGGTTTTCTGGACGCCATTGGCCATCCTCCAGTGAAGGTACCCAATTGCTGATGTGTTACCTTGGACACTTTATGGCGTTAAGACTGTAACTATGTAACCAAATAAACCCCCTTTTATAAAAGCCAATCCCTCTCTGATGTTTTGCATTCTGGCAGCATTAGCAAACTGGAACACACAGAAAGGCTAAGGAACCATCCAAGGTCACACAGAAAATGTGCAGAACACTCTGACCCTGGCCAGCTGGCTCTGGTTTGTGCCCTGACCCCTCTTGGCCACCCACAGAGGACTCACAAGTCTTTCCCCCACATGAGGGGTCCTGTCCAGTTCAGGTTGGCAGCTCAGGGTCAGTGGGCCCATCCTGGCTGCCAGAGCCCCCTGAACCTCAGGGCAAAGAGGCGGTATCCAGCACTGACCCAGCTGACAGGGGAGCCCTGGGCCTCCTTTAATGGTTCCCCCACCCCGGGCGGGCCGGCAGGGAATGGCTTGCTGTGGGCCGACACCTGTGCCCACCTGCTCCACCACAACCCGAGAGAAGGGCCAGGCAGAGGACCCCACTGCCCTTTGCCCTCCAGAGAATCCTGCCCACGTCCAGGTGGCTGAAGCGACCCCAGCAGGGGCATGGCCCTCCAGCGTTGGGGCAGGGCTGGTCCCCAAATCCTCCTTCAAAGGGGTCCTGGGCTTTGATCTCCAGTTGGAGGAGAAAGCCTGGCTTCATCCCAGGGACAGCAGGCTTTCCAGCCACACCAGGCACAGGAGGCCCCACGCGCAGCCCTCGGAGTGAGTGAGGGGTGGGTCACACAGGGGGCTGCCTCTGTGTGCAGGGTGGGCAGATGCTCGTGACCACGTAGGTGGGACTGAGTCTCACTGCCCGCAACACCAACGGCAGGAGGTGCTGGGTGAGCAGAGGGGATTCCGGGTACAGCTCGCCTCTCGGCCGGCTTGTCGTAACTGTGGACACTGGGGCAAGGGGGCACCTGGGTCTGTGGCAATGTCCGCTGAGGCTTTGCCTGGTGTCCAGGCTCCCCCCGGGCTGCAGGCATGGGCAGGACAGCGGGCGCCTGGCCAGGGGCAGCACGGACGGCGGGAGGGAAGTCGCTTTGCATTCTCCCCACCCACCTTGTTTGGCCCCGGCCCATGCGCCCTCCACACCCATGCACCTAGCTGCCCACGTGGTTCACACGGCGTCAAGAGGGGCTGTGGCGCCCAGCCCAGGTGGGCACGGCGGAGGGGGCCCAAAGGGGCTGGAAGGGGCCAGAAGGGGCTGGCGGGGACCTGCACCCTCTGCTCTTACCTCCAAAGTGCCTTGGCCCCTGTCGTGCCCGGGGGCCAGCATTTATGAGGACTGTCTTTCCAGTCTGAAACGTGGTGTCAGCAGTGCTGGGCATCCCCACCTCCCCAGTCGTCAGAGGTGCCCACCGCGGCTGGGGAAGGGCCTCTGGGGGACCCAGGAACTCAGAGCAGGGGCGGGCTGGAGCGTCCCCACCCCAGAGTCGGGGAAGGGAGGTTGTTTCCAGCTCGGAGCACGAAGCTTGGGTTACGTGGGCAGGTGGCAAAGTCGTGCGCATTGCTGGACGCCCCAGGCGTGGCCGCCCCGTTGCCCCGTGCTGCCTGTGCCCGTGTCCCTGTGTGGGTGACACACGCGTGTGCAGGCAGAGCAGCCCGACCCTCCTGGAGACGCTGCCGGGCGTGCGCGGCCTGTGGGTGACACGGGCTACTCACACACTCCGTCTCCTCAGCGCGCACGTCCAGAGCCCGTTGGGCGGAACAAACTGCGATGGGACATCTGGGGAGCAAACGTGGCTCTGTGGAGCTGTCTGTGGATTCATCTGCCAAGACAAGAAAAATAAATGCAGATGTTTTTCTTTTCTGTCAACCTTCGCACCCCAGGGTCCCCCAGGCTGCTTTGCCCAGCGAGAAACCGCGCAGCACAGCCGCTGGGAAGGCGCCGCGAGGCCTGCTGGCTCCCGGGCGAGGGGAGCAGAGCGGGTCCAGCTGGGCCCAGGGACCTTGGAGTCCCAGGCATCCCCGCAGCCCAGAGACCCGGCCCACCCGACTCCCGGGGGCACCTCAGCAGCCCCCTCCCCGCCGCCGGCACCAACCTGCCTTCAAGCACCGAGCACTGTGATTCCTCTCCGCCTCTAAAGGGCCGGGCCCTCAGGAGGCCCTGGGGGGTCAGCAGGGGAGGAGGGGGCCTGCCCAAGCAGCACCTCCACGGCCCACCCCAAATTCGGGGCCCATCGCCTCCTGGCGCGGGCTCAGCTCCCCACTCCCACCTGCTGTGAGGAGCCGGCTCCTGCTGTAATCCACACAGCCAGCGGCCTGTCCCACCCAGCAGAGCTTGGAGTCCAGTGCTGGGAGCCAGGAGGATGGAGGGAAGACAGAGGGTGGACGGAGGGTGGACGGAGGGTGGACGGAGGGTGGACGGAGGGAGGACGGAGGGGGGACGGAGGGAGGATGGAGGGAGGACAGAGGGGGGATGGAGGGAGGACGGAGTATGGATGGAGGAGGGATGGAGGGGGGACAGAGTGGGGGCAGAGGGTGGACGGAGGGTGGACAGAGTGGGGACGGAGGGAGGACAGACACTGGACCGAGGGTGGAGCCGCCACACCCAGCGCTCACCAAGCCGCGTCCCCTCCCCACCCCAGTGTCCCCTCCGGAGCCGGGAGGCAGAAGGGAACCCACAGAGGCGCGTTTTAGGCACCGCGTTAGTTTCCCGGGGTCGCCGTAAGGAATCACCGCCAATGGTGGCTGAACAACAAAGGTTTATTCTCCTGCGACTCTGGAGGCCAGAGGTCCAAGGTCAAGGGGTCAGGGGCTCCCCTGGGGCTCCGGGGCCGGGGTGCCTGCCTCGTCCACTGCCAGGCCCCCGGTGCAAGCAGCTTCACCCACATCCCTGCCGTCCTCTTGTGCTGGCACCGTGCGTCTGTGTCCCCGTCCTTCCCCCTCCTCGTAAGGGCACCAGGTGTCCCCGAACCCCGTGTGACCTTAATTCAGTTCCCTCCACACTGACCCGCTTTCCAGGGCACGTCAGGCTCACGGGCGCCGCGGTGGGGACACGGCTCAGACCACGGCAGGCCCTGGGGCTCCCCCGAGGCTGCGCCCTCCCTGCCCCCCTCACCTCTCCACCTCAAAGGAGCTTTTTATTTTTATTTTTATTTTTTGGCTTTTTGTTCAAAAACACCCAAACCAAAAATAGCCGCCTTTCTCTGACTCTCCGATGCTGAGCCTCTGTTTAGTTGTTCTTGTTTGTTCTACGCCTGTGTGGAGGGAACATTCTGGGCCGTGGGTGGGGCTGGAAGGCAGTGGAGTTCGGGGCATGCCTGCTTCCTCGTGAGCGCGGAGCCAGATGGTGCGGGCAGCCGCAGGGCCTGACCGCAGGGTCCCAGCCGCCCAGGACCACGTGGGCCCCTCAGGTAGGAGGGTGCCAGGATTGGGGGCCTCCAGCCGAGCTGTGCCCCCACCACACAAGGCTAACAGATGAGAGGAGAAGTGAACGTTCTGGCAATTTCCAAGTAGCTGGAGAGCTGCCAGAGAAAACATGAACGGAATATCCCCTCCGCCTCCTGGGACTGCAGACCCAGCCGGAGATGGGTGCAGCTACAGCCAATACCAGAGCCTGAGCCTGGCAAAGGGGATGCTGGGACTGGTACCGCAGAGCCAGGCTGTGAGTTCCAGAAAAGCCAGAGGTGGGAGAGGCGCTGTCCTGAGGGGCAGGGCAGACAAAGGTCCAAGGGACCTGGGATCCTTCCACCGTGTCCGAGGAGTGTGGGTTCTGGGGTCGGATCGTTGACTAGCTCTCTGACCCTCTGTCTCTTCCTCTGATCGGTGGGGCAGTGCAAGCACCTGCCTCATGGGTGAGGCGAGTTGAGGCACATGCAGCACTTAGCTCAGCCCTTGGTGCTCAGCAGAACCTGGTTCGTGTCGGCTGCTTTTCTTTAGAATAGACCAGCATTTCTCAAAGTGGTCTCAGGACCAACTCCCTCACAGTCACCCAGGGAGCTCAGCAAAAGGAACAACATCAAAATCTCCGGTTGCTTCCAGCCACGAGGGGACCGTCAGCACTGGGCTTTCCTCCTGCCGCTCCCACTATAGAATGAGGCACAGTGCTCCAGCCCTGCAGCAGGTGGCACGAGCCTGAAATCCATGAGAAGAGAGCAGCAGTCGAGCTCCATGCATAGCTGCCTGCCTGGTGGTGGTTCCAGGTCAGACGTGAAGGTGGCATCTGAGCGGTGTTCCACGGTTGGAGAGTCAGAGCTGGGGCTGCCGGGTCTTTAGGAAGTGAGGTGCAGGGGGCCGGAGGGGACGGGCCTGGGAGAGGGCGTCCCCCAGATCTTCAGCTAAAGGAAGGCCACAGGGCAGGGCTGCCCCAGGTGAGGGACAAAGGAGGTGCAAAGGCAGATGGGGCTTGGGGCACCCCACTTCCTGCCAGAACGGAGCATCATTGCCAAACTCCTCCAGCATCTGGCAGAGACCCCAGAGAGGCCAGGCTGGGGGGCACAGCCACACCCCAGAGAAGGGGCCATACCCAGGAATGAAAGACAAAACCCAAAACTGACTGACCCTAAGAAAGAGCCAAACCAAACCCGACAGACTCAAGAGCATCCACCAGCGATGAAAGGATCGTCAGGACGAAGCTCAGCAAGCTTCAGAGGAAGAGAGTGGAATCCAGATTCCCTGAGTTTCAGCTACACGATGCCGAGCACACAGTAAAAAACTACCAGGCAGGCTGAGAAGCAAAAATGCAGCCCAGGATCATGAAAAAAAGAGAATCTTCCAATTCATAAACCTTGGTGCTTAAAGGATTCTAACAAAAAAGTGAAAAGACAACCCAGAACAGGAGAAACTAGAGCAAGTTATATATCTGACACAGGACTTCTATCCAGAATATATAAAGAACTCTAAAGACTCAACAATAAAAAGACAAATAACCCAAGTGAAATATGGGCAAGGGGTTTGAACAAGGTTTTCTCCAAGAAGACTTACAAATGGCCAATAAGCACAGGAAAGGATTCTCTTCATCATTAGCCATCAGGGGAATGCAAATCAGCCCCATGATGAGGAGCCACTTCACACCCACAAGGTGGCTATAATAAAAGACAGGTGACGATGAACACTGGTGAGAAATCGAGAACTCAGAACCCTCAGGCGTCACTGGTGAGAATGTCAAATGGGGCAACATCTGTAGAAACTGTTACGTGGCTCCTCACTTAACTAAGAGCTACCATGGGCCCGAGATACACCAGTGCCAGTGCACACCCAAGTGCAGTGAAGACACGGCCATGCGGAAGCCTGTGCACCAATGTTCACAGGAGCTCGTTCACAGTCGCTGAAGGTGGACAGCACACAGACCCGCCACCTGGTGAATGAGTAAATACAGTGTAGTGTATCCATGCAATGGGAAGCTATTTGACTAAGGAAAGGAATGCTGTGCTGATACAATGTGACATCACAGCAGGAGTTGGAGAGAAATGTGCACAACTGGCCCTTCCCATGCAGCACGCCACGGAGGCCAGTGTGTCTCAGATACCAAAACCTGGCAAAGATGTACGTTACACAGAAACAAAATGACAGGCCAAATATTTCTTGTGAGCAAAGATGCAAAAGTCTTTAACAAAGTATTAGCAGTCAAATCCAGCAGTATTATAAAAGATCAATGCACTATGACATAGTGATGTTTATCCCTGGAATGCAAGGTTGGTTTGATATTCAGAAATCAATCCACTAATTTTACCATGTAACAGATTAAAGGAGAAAACCATATGATCATCCAAATAGATGCAGAAAAAACATTTGACAAAATTCAGCACCCACTCATGGTAAAATCTCTTGACAAACTGGGAGTGGAAGCGTCTGCAGGCTGCGAAAGGGCATCTTCAGAAAACCTACAGCTCACATCCCACTGAATTTGGTGGTGAAATATTGAATACTTTCCCTTAAGGACAAAGCAAAGAAATTTTCCTGACCTCAAGACAGGCAGGGATTCCTTAGAGAGGGTATGAAAAGCATTAACTATTTAAAAAATTGGTAAATTGGACTTCACCAAAAATTTTAAAAACTCATCAAAAGTCTCCATTAAGAAAATGAAAAGGCAAGCCACAGACTGGGAGAAAACATTTGCAGGACATATATCCTACAAAGGACTCACATCCAGAATATATAAAGAATTTCTGCAAATCAATAACAAAGAGATGATGGGAAAAGTGGGCAAAAGGCTTGCATAGAGACTTCACAAAGAAGATGCAAAAGTGTTCAATAAGCCCATGGAAAGGTCCAAATTAGATACATGAGACAGCACTGCACACCCATCAGAACAGCTGCCACTAAAAAGATGGGCCATGCTGTGCACTGGCAAGTGAACCCTAATTCGTTGCTGTAGGGAGTATAAAATTGTTCAATCACTTTGCAAAACAGTTGGTTGTTTTTCTCATAAAATAAAACATACACCTATCCTACAACCCAGCAATTCCATCCCTAGGTGTTCAACAAAGAGGGACTAAAACACATCCAGGCAAAGCCTTGCACATGGATGTTCGCAGCAGCTTTGCTCACAAAGTCCCCAAGCTGGAAGGAGCCCAGATGTTCTGTAATGGAGACAGGGGCGTAGCTTGTTTGTTCCTACCACGGGGTGCTGCCCAGCTGGCAACATGGTGGATCCCCCGGGTGCAGTTGCGGTTACTGCTTCTGGGGGGAGTGGCGGCCGGTAGCGGAGCCCTCATCTCTCGGGGCTGCTTAAAGGGTACCGGCGGCGGGGGCTCTTTCCCGGAGGCGAGGGCGAGGCGGAGGACTTGGCCAGGTCCTCGGCGGGAGGCGTGCAAGGTGTGGAGGGCGGCGATAAGGACAAGACACTCTTCATCCAGTAGGAGTATGCGCCAAAGAGATTTATTCAGGGGTGATTACAGGTTATATAGGCTGGTAAGAAGGGTAGGGCTGGAAAGGAGGTGAAGTAGCCTTAAATGGCAATACTGAAGGGAGAGGGGCTAGGATTGGTTCTGAGAGGACGCAGGAGCCGTTGCAGCGGGCGGGAGTTGTTCTGGCCACGGTGCATGCGCGCTGGCGGTGGCAGGAGTTGCCTTGGCACAGGGGAGTGTGCGGGCAAGATAAGGAAGTGGGGAAAGGGCGGTTGGGAGAAAGGCGGTTCCCTCCGGCAAGCCTCCCTTGCCCGTGACATTTTGGGTGAGGAAAAGGGAGCTGCCTTGACCTCGCTCCCCAGGCTCGGGGGGGCTGCAGAGGGCACTAACGCCCGTACCCACTACCCTCCCCAGGGGGTGATATCAGGTCCCCTGGCCCAGGCCTGGTAAGTTGAGGTACAAGCTCAGTCACCCGCACCCGGGGAGAGAAGCCAGACACAGAAGACGACACACTGCACGACTGCATTTTTATGATGTTCCAGAACAGGCAAAACTAACCTCTGGTGAAAAAAATCAGAAAGTAGTTGCCGGTACGTGTGTGTTGGTTTGTGTGTTCTTTGGTGTGTGTTGGTGCGTGTGTATTGGGGTGTGTTGATACATGTGTGTGCTGGTGCCTGTTGGGGTGTGTGGGGGCTCGAGGAAGGGGACATGAGGGGAATTTCTGGGTTGATGGGACTTGTTTGAGGTGTCGGTCACACACCTGTATACATTTGTAAAAACACATGGAATTGTCGCCTCGAGATCTGTGCATTTGCTTTATGTAAATTTACCATCAATTAAAAAAAAAATCTGTGAGGAGGGAACATTCTTTCTGCAAGGTTCCTGGTGATTCTCCCAGGGTAGCCTGAGAGCGGCTGAGTCTGGCTCTGGAAGGTGCCGGAAAGCGCCCCTGACGACGTCGCCCTGGGTGAGGGAGTTGGGGCTCCTTCCTCTCCTAGGTGTGGGATTGTGTCCTGCTGGGGCCTGGCTCTCACAGGTGCTCCCAGAAGGCAACATCCCCGGCTGCCCCATGTTAGGAGCTGCAGGGCTGCTGGGGCCGGGGGTGGGGTCCCGCACAGTGGGCATGAGGTGGGCAGTGATGCCACTCTCTGGGTCTCTTCTCTGAGCCCCAGAGCAGGCTCTGGGGGCTCCTGTGGATGCCCTGGCTGAGCAGGGCTTAGTGCTTCGCACACATGGAGCACCTGAGACGGCTGTGCAAAGCCTCCCCCTCCAGGAAGCCCTCCCGGGTGACGGAGCAGCCCCGCCCTGCCCTGCCCCTCTCTGGGCCCCATTCTCGCCCACCCCCACGCAGGCCCCCATCTGCTCGTGTCATGTCACTGGCAGGTCTGACTGGGTGGGGCCCCAATGTCTCATGAGGGTCGCCTGGGGCAGGGAGACTCAAGGGCAAAGGGTTCTGTGGGGCAGGAAGGTGGGGGAATTCCCCGCCGAGTTGGCAGCCTGGCACACTGTGGGTGCCGGAAAAGATCTGAAAGAACGAGCAAGGGAACGAAGGAGCTGCTGGTGTGGTCGGAGTGGGGAGTCAGGCAGTGCTCCGGGCAGTCGCCGTGGCCCAGGCGGGCGGGCAGGGGGGTTGCTGGGGGACCCCAGGAGCGCACAGGGCCCTGCCCACAGCTGCAACAAAGACCCAGGCGCCCGCTGGGCCTGGTGCTGGGTGGGGGCGGCGCCGGCACAGCCAGTTACAGCCACGCAGACGCTCACTGCAGATTGTTCCAGTTAAAACTGCAAATCCACTGGAGCAAGAAGTGCTAATTATGCCCACTTGTGACCGTGCGTCTTGTTAACATTCCGGCAGCTGCGTCCGCCAATCTCGCTGGCTCCGGCAGAAATGACTGCACGGGTAGATTCCTAAATCGGCCACGACGCAGGCCCAGGGCGCTGTCCCCCCGGAGCCTGTGCTCGCCCTGGAAGGTGGCGACGGGAACATCGCCACGGCCAGGTTGTGTTGATTTCACACACGCAGAAAGCGGCTCCGGGAGCTCTGTCCAGCGCGGGGCGCCTTCAGCCGGCGAGCAGCCGCATGCCCCAGCCCTGCGCTCGGCAAACGCAGCAGCCCCACCGCCGTCCCGAGCTCTATTTTGGATTAATTGTGTCTCATTGCGACGCCGAGAAACACAGAGGCTGCTGGTGCCCTATTGCCCTCTGCGATTGGGCTTTTCAAACCTCCGAGTGAGTCAAGACGGTGCTGGAATAACCATTTCCAGGACCACAGTGTGCCCAGCTGCCAGCAGACGCACCCTCACGCAGGCTTCGCGTCTAAATCACCACACAATGCACGGGCTGCCGTCATTTTTAGTTTTAAAAATATTCTCTTACGTTGGAATAAGTACCGACGCACAGGCAGTTGCGAAGACAGAACCGGGAGTTCCCATGCCCACTTCCACCCCCCGCCCCCTGCGTTTCCCGACGGCTGTGCTCATGTGGCTCTAGCCAGTGTCCTGCTGGGACTGACTGGGACCCGTGGGTGGGGCCCCGAGACCACGAGCCAGGCACAGGGCCCTCCCCTGCACAGAGCACTGCTGGCCCCAACCCGGCCCCTGCACCCACTGATCATCTCTACCCGATAATTCCATCATTTCAAGAACGTTGTAGAAACGGAGTCATACAGTGTGTGGCCTTTGAGATGGCCTTTTCCACTGAGGATAATGTCTGGGAGGTCTGCCTGGGTGGCCACAGGGACCTGTGGTTGCTCCCTCTTTGCTGAGTCGTGTCCACACCGTGGACAGACCTTGGCTTGTTTAGCTGCTCGCTTATTCTAGATATGTTGGTTGTTTCCAGTTTCTGGCTATTGCAAAAAAACAGTTGGTGAGAACAATTGTGCGCAGGTTCTTGTGTGAGGATAAGTCTCTGTTTCTCTGGGGTGAGGACCCAGGGGTGCGTGCCTGGGCATGGTGCGGGCGCATGCCTGACTTCCCGAGGAACGGCCTTGCTCTCCGGAGGGGCTGTGCAGTTCTGCGTCCTGCCAGCAGGGACAAGGGGCCTCTGCACCTCCGGCACCATTTGATGTTGTCACTAGTTTTCATTTTAGCCGCTCTGGCAGATGTGCAGCAATATCCCATGGTTTTAATTTGCCTTTCCCTGCTGGCTGATAGGGTGAAACCTTTTCATGCACTTATTTCTCTGTCTAAACATCCTCTTTGCAATAAGCCTGTTCATGCCTTTTGCCCATTTCCTGATTGAATGGTTCGTTTGTTTACTGTTGAGTTTTGAGAGTTTTGCACACTTTCTAGACGAGTCCTTGGTTGGATATGTGATTTGCAAATATTTTCTCCCAGTCTGTAACTTGTCTTTTCATTCTCTTAAGTTTCCCTTAATGATTTTAGTTATTCCCAGAGAAACTGATGAAGCTGTGGCTGCTTTAGGCTTTAAATACTAGGTCTCCTTGCCGGATGGTCCTTCCTGCAAGATTTCCCAGTAATCCAGATGCAGAAACTGGTTTAACACAGCTGGCAGGATGCTGAGAGCTCAAAGCCAGCACTTGCTTTTCCAAATAGGTTTGTTTGAAGGCATAACCCAGGGCATAGGAGAGGGACATGCTGCTGTTCAGATTTTAAAATTCCTCCTACTTTTGCTATGTAAGAGACTGTGGTGCAAAGGGGGCTGGGACTTCTGGGGAGGCCACTACCTGCAGAGGACAGAGGAGCAAGTGGACGCAGATGAGCAAGATGCTGCCCACGGGAAAAGGTCCAGCGCCAGGGGTGGTGGCTGCACCCGGTCGCAGCCCCATCCTTGGGGGCCCTTCACATCTGGGACACAGTCACCCCGGTGATGGCCGGCCTTAGGGTTGGCTCAGCCAGGCCTCTGCACTCCCCAGGTGTTACTGGGCATCACTTGGCTTCAGGTCAAGGACCCACCCTCGGTCGGCGGTGGCCTCATCCAAACAGCCAAGGCTTCAGAGCAAACCCTGAGGTTCTGGAGAAGAATGGGTTCTGTCCATGGGTGCAGCCTCAGAGCCCACCCTGAAGCTCCCAGCTGCTGCCTGCCCTGCGGACCCAGGCGCACCCGCCCCACCTGCTGACCAGGCCCTGATAGCAGGTGTCTGTGTGTTTCCTGCAGGGTCTGCTTCTCTGGAGGACAAAGCAGCGGCAGCCGCGGTCTCACCAGGGAGGGGCTAAGAAAACCCCCACCCCAGCTCAGCACCCTCGTGTCTAGGGGTGCAGAGCGTGGGGGGTCGCTCACTTCGGAGAGCTTCTCCGGCCAGGACATCCCACCGATGGCCTCTGCTTCTCTGGCCGGCATTGCCCGAGTGGGGGCCTGGGGTGGGGTCTCTGACCCACGCGGGTCGGGGCTGGGCCAGGCTCCAGCATACAGAGCTGGCTTCATTGTCTTTAAACTATTGATTTTTAAAGACAAAATTTACGTAAAAGAAATTGGACTCCTTGGGTCCTGCTGGCGGGAGCATACGACAGTGAGCTGTGTTGAAGAGCAGTCTGGAAGCTCTCCCAAACAGTGGGCACATTTGCCATCCGAGCCGGCAGTTTCAGTCACAGGTATAGACCCAAGGGAATGAAACACGCATCAGCTAAGAGCTTGCACACACACAGTCACCGCACCAAAGTGGAACCACGGCCGTTGTGCAAACAAGACGGCACCTCTGTGGGTGGAATAATATCCAGCTAGCAAAAAGTGGAGCTTGACCCGTGTGCAACAATGAGCCTTGGAAATGTGCCGAGGGAGAGAAGCCAGGCACAAAAGGACGCTAATTATAGGATCTCATCCGTATGAAATATCTAGAACTGGCAAATTCCAAGGGACAGAAAGTTGACTCATGGGGCCAGGGCCGGGGGTATTGCCCGATGGGGGCTGGTTTGCTTGGGGTGACAGCTCACCGCTCTGTGAGTAGATGAAGCAGGTTGCCCCGAACACCTGAACGGAGTGAGGTGTGTGCAGGTGAGCTGTAGCTCTGGAAAGCCGTTGATGAAGTTTCTGCAGGATGTTTAGTCGTTTGTCTGCAGCGGGAAGGAAGGTCCCTGTCACCTGCCCTTGGCCACACACAGGGCGAGTCTGGCTTTGCCTCCGTGAACCGCAGGCAGGTCCGGCCATGGCTCCACCACGGGCAGCTCTGGGCTGGGGCAGGCGGCCTCTGGCCCGGCCGCTCCTGGGAGGTGCTGGGCTTTGACGCCTCTGCATACCCCATGTCAACGCACCCCACGGCCCCCAGGACTTACCTGTCCAGAGACCCAGCAGCGGGGGAGGCGCTCCAGCCTGGGCTGCTCCCCACCAGTGGCTGCTCCCGTCCTGTCGATGTCGGGTTGAGCATTTCTGCCTTCGCAGAGTTCGCAGCCCGACGGGCTCCCTAGAAGTCACTTATTCTGTCCTCTTATTTATTTGTTACTTGCTGCTGCATAACAAAACCTGCCCCAAATCTACAGGCTTTAAAAAACAGCACACCTCAGTCAAGAATCGGGGGGCAGCTTGGCTGGGTGCTGGCTCAGGGTCTCACGGGATCGCAGTTAGTGTCGCCCCGAAGACCCCTCCCCAGATGGCACCCACCCCCAGCTCTGGGCCGGGGCCTTGTCTCCCCCCACGAGTGGCTGCCGGAGCATCCTCACAACACAGCAGCCGGCTGCCCCCAAGCGCGTGAGGAGGAGGCCCCAACACCACAGGTTGCCTGGGAAGTTGCCCACCCCTTCACCACGTTCCGGCATTAGATGCTTTGCAAAGAGCCTGTGCTCTGGGGTGGAGGATGCCCCACCTTTTGTGCGTCACAGAGTTGGGGGGACACACCTGAAACCAGCACACCCCAGCTGGAAACAGTGTCAAGAGGCGTTTGTCCAGCTGGCAGGGCCCGAGGGGACCACTGAGCCGGCCACACGATGGCAGCCACTGGGCCCGAGGAGGGGGTGTCCAGCCGTGGGCTCAGGTGCGGTGGGGCGGGGGTGGAGGGCCTCACATCTCCCGCAGGGCCCAGAACAGGGCTGAGATGGGAGCCCCCCGGGCCGCTAGGACCCCAGATGCTGCCCCCACCCCGGACGCTGCCCCCACCCCACTGTGTCCCCACCACGGAAGCTGCGCCCGCCCTGCTGTGCCCCCCACTCGCTCCCCACTCCTGGTCCGGCCCTGGGGCTGCCGCTGCCCGTCTGCCTTCCCTGCCCGGGTCCCTTCCTTCCGTCCCCTACGATGACGTCCCAGGTGGCCGGCAAGGCCGATCGCTGGACCAGGTGGTGATGGGGACACGCCCTTTACGACTCTCCAAAGTTCTTGGCTAGTTCCCCGGCACCCGCCGACCCCTGCCTTCCCCCTTTCCTCTCTACCGTCGGCGCTTTCTCTAACTCTGAGCCGATGCCTCGCTCTGCACGTTTCATCTTTCATCCGGGAATGTGACGCTGTCGGCCACGAAGCAGCCCGGGGTCCACGGCTGCCGAGACCCCGATGCCCGGGCGCAGGCTGCATCTCGTGGTCGCGTGACTTTCATAAAAGCAAGTGATCGTGTGCTCATTTTTAGTTTCCAGTTTTGTTGATTTTGATCAGAGTGAGAGTTGTACCGTTCGCCTCCTTGGCGTCTTACTGAGTTGTTCTTGTTATTTAACGACCCCGTAGGCCCTGCCAGGACCCCTCCCTCCCCACTGCCCCTCCGGGCATCACTGCAGCTGGGAGTATCTGGGGGCCTGTGTCTGGGCCTCACAGCAGGTGGGGGCCCGGCCGTCGTGTCCTCTGCCCCCAGGGGGCCTCCAGCGCAGCCCCCCGGGGCCCCGGAAAGTCTGCCCCGTCCCCGAGTTCCACAGTGGCAAGCCCACCATCAGTCAGGCCGGTCCGGAGCCACCAACCTCAAGCTCGGAAAATGACTTCTCAGAAAGATTTATTCAACAGCATTTCAA
This sequence comes from Choloepus didactylus, assembly GCF_015220235.1. NCBI lineage: Eukaryota > Metazoa > Chordata > Mammalia > Pilosa > Megalonychidae > Choloepus > Choloepus didactylus. The sequence goes on along the minus strand of NC_051325.1, from coordinate 65,424,774 downwards.
TTCGCTGTCTATTAACTTAATTAAAGTGTCTTTCTGGTTCAGGTTTTGAAAAGTCTTGATTAGGGCCCTCGTCAGCCACGCAGGCCTCGGCTGCCGTCCGCAATCAGCGTCAGTGTCAGGCCCCTCGGCAGCCGGCCTGGGCCCCCCGCCTGCGCGTTCGAAGGCTCTGCTTTCCGGGAGAACGTGCCTTTCTTTTGCCTCGGGCCCCCACATTTTCTCTCTGTGAAGCAAAGGAAGCAAAGGGGCCCCTATGTCAGTCGGGAGGGCTGCAGCTTCCATGGGAGCCCCACCCCGGCCCCCAATAGTCTGGCAGAGGCAGCACGAGGTCTGACACCCGGAGCCCCTGCCCCAGGCATCCCCCCCCCACCGAGGTCCCAGCCCCGTGTCCCCTTCCCCCAGCACACACCCCGAGTGTGTGATCCGTGCAGGGTCCCCCATGGCCTATTGCCCTCCCCTCACCTGCCGTCGCATCTGTGGCTGCCAGGTGCTGCTTACCTGGTGTGGTCTCTACGTGGTAGCACATGAGGTGTCAGTTGTCCCCATGGACACACGTGGAGCCCCAGGTGCCCCGAGAGCTCATCTGTGACCACACTTGGGTTGGCTCCTTCGCTGGTGGGCAGTGTCCTCTGAGGCTCCGCTCTGCTCTGGCTGTGAGGCCAGTTTCGGAGGCACGGCCCAGCGTGGGGGTGCGAGGAGCCCCTGGCCTCTCCTGTGGGGGTGGGCAGGTGTCCGGGCAGAGCCCAAAGCCGGGAGGGCTGAGGGGGTTAGAAGGTGGAGGGGGTGCCATGTGGAGGGCGCAGGGGTCTTGGCTAGAGGGGAGCCCCTCGGGAGCAGGTCCTGGAACCACTGCCTTGGCTGGCGGCAGCCGAGAGCCGAGAGCTCCTGCGCCCGAGGTCGGCTGAGGGGGTCCTGGTGACATGTGCAGGTCTGGGTGTGCACGAGTGTGTGCGTGCGAGGGTGCATGTGTGCTCACTCCCGGGGGTGCCTCTGCCCCTCGGAGCTGCCCATGCCGGTCTCGGGACGATGCCGCGTGTGACAGAGGCCGCGGCTGCTGGTGCTGGGCAGCCACACCTGGGCACGCCTGAGCCCTCCCGGGCAAGCAAGGAGGGTGCCGGCCACCCTCGAGCGAGACCCCTGGCCCTCAGAGGGGCAGCGCACAGACGCCAGCCCACCATGCCGAGCCAGGGGTGACCGTCGACTGTGCGTAGGGGAAACACATTGCCAAAGGGCGGAATGAAACACCGTTTGAAGTTGCGTTTAGTGAAGAGAAGGCACTGGGCTCAGCCACCCGCGGATTAGGCGGCAGATACGAGTCGGGGCGTCAGCTCCCCCCTGCCTTGCGGGACCCTCAGCCTCTTGTCCCGGCACCGAGAGCCCCCAGACCCCTGCTCAGAGCTGCCGGGCAGGGGGCGGCTTTGTCTGTGACATAAGGATCCTGATCCGGAGGGCACTGGCGGCCACAGGGCCATGGCCCGGAGCCACCTTCTGATTTCCACTCTTTAACCAGAGGAGTCCCTGCCCCAGGCTGGTGAGCAGCCCCCGTGGGGGGGGCAGCGGTTCCACCCCGGGCAGGAGAGGGTGGCGGCCCTCGCCCAGCAGGCCCCGATGTGTGCGGCAGGGTCCCTCCCGTGAGAGAGGACACCTGGGAAGGAGCTCGGCCAGGCTGGTGGCTCCCGGGCCCGTCCCGGCCGCACCGAGGTGATGGCTCCGGCTCCTGACGCGGCGACGACGCGGTCCGGGGGTGAGGGGGGCTGTGGGTTACGGGCATTAGCACATAATATGAGACGTGTATTTATTTGTTCCTCCAAACCGGGTAGGAATATCAGAGGCGATGCGGGACCCGAGGTGGGGGCCGCCACTCCCGCCTGCTCTGTTTTCTTCTGATCCTTTGGGGTCGAGGTGCTGACTGCGGCCCGGCCCCCCCGTGAGCCCCGGGTCACCGCGCTGGTCGCCGGCCCCCGGCTGCGTCGCTCCGGCCCTGGGCCGCACGGGGAAGGGCGCGGACACTCGCCAGGACTGGGGCGCTGCGGGAGTTTCTGGGTGATGCTGCCCCTTTTTGGTGGTGGGGGGGATCCTCGTTTTGCATTTCAATGTTTTTCCCCCGAATCCACCTGCGCTGCGCAGGCGAAATTTAAGCAGACTTGGGAATAAAGGGCTCACTCGCCGTGTTGCTGTCCCGGTGTGCAGATGCTCCCCCTCTCGCCGCCCCGTTTCCCGTTCTGTCTAGTCGGTGACGACATAAGTAGGACGTGTCCCTCGTCGTCTCCGAAAGCCTTTGTCTCCCGGGACAGCAGCCTATTATGGTGTCGCGAGTGGGACAGCGGCCGCCACCCCCAACTCAGCACGAGACGGGGGAGGAAACGCAGGGCCGCGCCGGGCGGTGGGACGGGGTCTGCAGGCAGTGCCGACGGGGGGCGAGGGGCTTTCACGCTGGGCTGGGTGCGGAACGGTGAGGGCTGAGGCCCTGGAATCCCCTCCCCACGGCTCTGCACTGACCGTGGTCGGCTTTCCGGGGAGGAAGGAAATGGCCTTGAATGGCCGCTGCCCGGGGGCTCGGGGCCTGGGGATGCTCTGAGGGAAGGACGAGGGGGAAGGGGGCGAGGAGCCCGGGGCCCTGAAGCGAGCCTGGATGTGCGGCCGGCGGGAGGTGGGTGTCGGACCCTGAGCTCTGCATGTCCCAGCACCCTGAGGCATCTGCGGGGGGGGGGCAGTTAAGAGCAGAGGTGCTGGAAAACCCAACAGTGCGCCCTGGCATCCGGGGGCCTCAAGGAGCAGGCAGGAGGGGAGGGGGAGGGCAGGGAAGAGGGTTGGGGGAGGGTGGGGGGAGGGTATGCAGTTGGGGCTGGATAAGTTCTTATCTTCGTGGGTGGGGAAGAGGCTGATAACACTGCACCCCCCGCCCCTGCATTTAACAAGCCCCCCACTGGCTCACAGCCCCCCAATGGCTCACGACGGCCATACCTGTGCCCCACCCATGTGCACCAGGGCCTGGCGGTGCGGCCAGGAGAGGAGGAAAAGCGAAGGACCAGAGAGGAGGAACCGACCTGCTGAAATCCCAGCTTCGCCCTCGGTATGACCAGCATAACAAGACGGATTGGCAAAACATCAGGAGCAAGACAATATGCCAAAATCAGCCAAAATTTTTATATACCAACAGCACAGAGGAAGGAAATAAGTGTAACAAGCTCCACTTACAGTCACATCAAAGCATGATGAACACGGGAGCAAATACAGCAAACCAAGACCAAACACTCGTGGCAAACACGAAAGCGTTCTTGAGAACTAGAGACGGCGAGGCAGCCGGGGAGACGTCACGCATGGTTGGCGGAATGAGTATGTTACAGGTGACAACTGCCTGGAAACGTGTCTTTAGGTTCAAAGCAACCCCAATAAAAATCTCAGTGGGGGAATTTGTGTGTTGGTGTGTGACAGAGAGATTATTTTACAGGCTGATTCTGAAATGTGCACAGACGGGAGAAAAGCCAGGAAGAGCCAAGCCGGGGGAGCCAGGCGGGGGCCACACCTGTGAGGGCTTGAGGGCCGGCGTGGCGGGGAGGGCCATGGCGACTCACGGGGCCCGGGGCTCCTGGGGAGGCACAGCCAGACCCCGCATCCGCCAGGTGCACGTCTCCGAGGGCAGGCCGGGCGCCTCTGAACTGGTGCTGGGAGACCAGGTGCCTGCGTGGGGGGAAGAGTTAAATTGCCCCCTACAGCACACGGGAATCAGCTCTAGCTGGATGCTGAAGGCAAGCACGACGAGAAAAATTATCCAGTGTTGGAGATGATATAGAAAATGTCCTCGTGACCTCAGCTTGGAGAAGGTTTCCTCTTCTGCCCGGTTGCTGCGGACCACACGGCAGGCACGGGCGAGATGCCTGCAGGACGCGGGGTGGAAACCGTGGGCAGCGTCCAGCTCAGGGGGGCAGTGCTGGGGGCATGGGTCGGCACGGATACTTGGGAAGGCCCCTGATGGGTACAGCGGCTTCGTGCACATCGGCAACCCCGAAACCGCCTGCTGCCCCCCAGGCTGGCAATACAAAGCTGTGCTGGCCACCTGCAGGGTACGGCCACGAGAATAGGGTGGCCGCAGGTGCCCACACGGTGCCCAGTGGGAAGCAAGTCACGGCAGAGCGCACCGGGCAGTTCCGTCGGTAGAGGCTCGCAAACGGGCAAAATTTAAAAAGTGTTTTACTTAGGGTGTGCGTAGAGGTGGTGAGACTAGAGAGGAAAGTGGGGACAGTGATTAAAACACCCAGAGGTGGGGTGCCCAGGACCCACAGGGTCTGGCAGAGTTGAGTTTCTGACCCTGCATTTGGGTCATAAACACCGAAGCAGCAGGTGAGTCTCACGACAAGACAGCGGAGATCGGAACGAGCCGAGGGTGGCCCACCTGTGCCCTCCGGCAGGGACCGGCTGTTCCGTTGTGAGTTTGGTTGTCCCGAATTCTTTCCCGGAGAATAAGCGGGCACCGAGTGGTGCCGGCGCGCGGTGGGGCCGTTCCCGGGACCGGGGAGGGTCCGGCTGGGGGCACTTTTGGAAGGAAGAGATTTTGGAAGTCGTGGGTGGGAATGGTGTCCTCCGCCCATTTGCTGTGTGTCGGGATCCTTGGGAAACTGCGAATTTATCAAAGTTTTCACCTGACAAGGTATTTCTCAGAGGAAACGTCAGTGCCTGTGGCTGAGGCGTTGCTGTTTGCTGCGGGGAATAGAATTTCGTGGTCACATTGGGAAGCAAGCGCCAAATTAGAGCCTCGATGGGTTGCCCAGAGCCCAGGCTCGGCCCCCAGCAGTGGGTCCGTCACCGAGCGGTGGCAGCTGCGGCCTTGGGAGGCCACCGGAGGCAGCCGTCCCCTGCTGGCAGACGGTGTAGGGGTTTCTTCGTTGTCCCTTCCCCAGCGGGGCGTCCTGGTGACCAGGCCAAGGACTCCCAGGCCCGGACTCGCTCCCACATGCTCCGGAACGCGCAGCCGGGCTCTCAGAAGCCCTTGCTCCGCGGTGCCCCTGTCTCCTGTGGGCTGGGGGTGCAGGGGTGAGGGGGTCCCACCGGACACTCCCCATGGCCGGGGGCTGAGCCGCTGCCCCGTCTGTGTCTGGGCGCCGGGCTCTGGGAGGCATCTCCCCGCAGGCTGTCCCCGGCTTTGATTTTGCGGCTGCTCAAAGGCCAAAGGCCAAAGGCCATCCCCCCCCCCGCCCCGATGGAGACCCTGTGTCCCCTCAAAGCCTGGGCGAGGACGGGGGCGGGGGGTCCCTGGAAGCCAGCCCTGCGGTCACTCTCCGTTATCATCGGAAATGCGGAGACCACACCAAGTCCCCCCCTCGCCGCTGGTGGTGGAATTTTCCGCTAAGTTTCCAGTTCTCTGAGCGCCTCGTTCTCATTAGGAAGACGCCGGCCGGAGTCACTGGACGCACACTGACCCCCCAGCAGCGGCCTGGGAGAGGAGGGGTGCCCAGGTTCTCCTCATCCCCCGGGGAAGGGCGGCGCAAATGCAGACAAAGCATCCGAGACCCCATTTCTAGGACGAACCTGGCGAGGGGCCGGGGCTGGGGAGCCGGCGAGCTGCGGGGGCTCCGGGCGTCCGAGGGCCCCCATCCCGGCACGCCGCCTCTCGGCCCGTCTCCCCGTCCGTCCTTACGGAGGACAGACTCACAGGCCCGGCTCCCGGGGGCCAGGACGAGGGAGGGTCCCGGAGGCCCGTGGCCCTGGGCAGCCCCTGGCGGTGACCCCTGACCTTGCCCCTGGCGGTGACCCCTGACCTGCGTTCCCTCCACGACTCGCCCTGGAGCCTGCCACCGGCCGTTTCTGGGTTCGCCGTGTGTCAAGCGGGTGGGGAACCGGACACCGGCCGAGTCTCGAGGACACAAGCCCGGCGAGACGGTCACCCCTAGAAAGCTGTGGACGCAGCCGCCGCAGCCCACGCATGACCCCAGCTGTGGCTCCGCGGCTCCCTGAGTCCCGAGGCTGTCGGCGCAGTCTTCACGCGAGCAAGTGTCTTCATTCACTCCTCACTGGTCTGCGCCACGTTTAGTTAAGGCTAATTAAGGCATCTTTAGGTTGGGGAACCTGGACTGGCCCCTTCTCTGGCCGCCCGGGCTCTGCACCCCCCTCAGCCCCGTGGGCCCCCCGACCCCCCTGAGCTGTTGCTTATTCACATTTTGCTGTGGTAACATCGGGGTACACTGCTCTGATGTGGCACTAATTGCATTGTCAGTGCTGAGCTCTCCTCTCCACCAGCCACGGCCAAAGCCTTTTCATCCCCAAAAGAAACTCCACCGCAGAGCACGGACCCCGGCCTCCTGCCAGCTCCTGGTGGCCTCTGGGGGACTTTCTGTCTCTAGGAACTGGCTTGTCCTGGAAACTTCATTTCATGAAATCTCACAGCGCCTGTCTGAGTCTCCACGGCCCACCCCGGTGGTGGCAGGTGTCCCAGCTTTGCTCCTTTTTGCAGTCGAACAATATTCCGCTGCCTGCCCGGGCCACGGGCCGCCTGTCTGTCACCTGTCGATGGGCCCAGGGCTGCTTCCACGTTTAGGCAACTGTGAACGACACTGTGATGAACGACGGTGTGCAGACGTCCGTCCGAGTCCCCGCTTTCAGTTCCTCGGGGCATCCTAAGAACGGACCTGCCGGGCCACCCGACCCTCCTGGGTTCAGCTCTCCGAGGAGCTTCCAGGCTGTGTGCGAGGGGCGCGGCGCTCACCCCCCGGGCCCACCCCCTCGCCAGCATCGCTGTTTTCCAAGCAGCCCCTGGTGGGTGTGAAGGGGGCTCTCGCGGTCTGAGCTGCATTTCCCCGAGGGCTGAGGGCTGTGGGCATCTTCTTGTGCCTTTTGGCCGTTCCCTGAAGTGCCACTTGGAGAACAACACAGACGGGACCCCCGGAGGGGGCCCAGGGGAGCAGGACAGAGCAACGCAGATGCCATGCAATGCCCACTGATCCGTCCACCCCCTGGCAGGGGCTTGGAGGGCAGGAGGAGAGGAAGGGCTGGGCATTACCCACGGCCCCTCTAGCCCCCGCCCCCCACAGCCCCTCTGCTGCCCCCTGCTCCCCTCCACTGTGCTCCTGGCTCCCTGCTGGTGACCTCCTGCTCCCCCCTGGCTGCCCCCTGTGTGTGGACAGGGTCTGCGGAGAGGCCCGGGCCGGTGGTGACTGGCTGCTGAGTGCACCCTCGGGCCCCTGGCTGAATTGACCACCACCGCGCCTGCCCAGGAAGACGGCCTCTCGGGGCCCATGGTCACCCTCAGGCCGACAGCCCAGAGGCCCCTTCCCCTTGAGCTCCTGGAGCTGTCGGGTGCAGCCGGAATGTTCCGGGGAGACGGCTCCTCCCGGCTCAGAGGCCTGACCCTTTGTTTCCGATGGAGACGCTGTCCTGGTGAATTTGCTGCCTCCTCCTGACATGGGGAACGTCCGCCCAGGTGGGGACGACCCCCCGGCTGTCCCGCCATAACTGACAGCCCCAGGTTGCCTCTGCTTCTCACGGCGCCAAGGTGCAGGCGTCGGACCGGACGCGGTTCTCATTTGCTAAAGGGCTTCGCGGGGCCTGAGGAGCGGCCCCTTGGCCTCCCGCTGCCCTCCCACCACGGCGGGTGCGCTCCCCACAGCGGTGGCCGGGCTCTCGGCAATGAGGCTTGAAAGCGAGACCCTCACCAAGCAGGGGCTCCGACGGCTGCAGAATGAGACGAAACCATTCAGAAGCTCCCGGTGGGGCTGCGCCCCGCAACTGAGGGACCCCGTGACTGAGGGACCCCACAACTGAGGGCCCCGGCCCCTCTCGCCCACCCCAGGGTGAACGGGTGACAGGCTCTGTAGGGACTCAGGGGACAGGGCAGTGGCAGCGCTGGGTCCCCACCACACTCACCACAGCCCCCGCGCCGAGGGGCCTTCACTCGCCGCACCCCCAGGAGGGCAGTCAGGAAGCAGCAGGGCGCTTTGGAGGTGCCCCCAGCACCCCGAGTGTCTGCCAGGTGCCGAGGGCAGGGCCTCAGGGCAAGGTGGGACTCTGGCCTCATGGAAGGCTGCCCACCTCGGGCTGGGGACGGAGAAACCTGGGGAAAACGGCGGAGCCAGCCCTGGCCCAGCCCCGGGGACACGGCCCCTTGGTGGGCCTCGTGTTGGCAGCCGGGAAACCAAGGGGCCCTCCCTGGAGGCACACAGGGTCCTCCTCAGGGGCCGGGGAGAGGAGGCCACAGCTTGGGCCTCCTTCGAGGGTCGGCCCACACGACCACCCACCCCCCAGCCCGCTCAGGCACCTCAGGCCGTGAGGGAGGCCGCCGGGGGGCTTGAGAGAGGGTCTGCGCATCCTCGTGTGGAGCATCACCAGAGGCTTCTCCAAATGGACGTGGCAGTGCCAGGGGCACAACTGCACAACCCCTGGTGGGGGGACATCCTTCCACCCCGGCTGGGCCCCCCAAGAACGGTGGCAGCCGGGCCAGCCGACGGCCTGGAGGTTGGAGGAGGGGCCTCCAGAGCCGGGTCCAGGCTCTTGGGGTCTTCACCTCGTCTGCAGTGGGCGTCAGCAAACAGGGTTTCCGGAGGGGGTGTCCTGGGCGGCCTCCCCGGGGCCGGGTGGGAAACGGGTGGGAAACACTGAGTTCACAGTCGGCTCCGAAGGGCAGCCGTGGACGCGGGGCTGGGGTCCCACCCAGAGCCGACCCCGCGGGCTGACGGAGAACAGGAGCTTGCCCCAGGGTGCCGGAAGGCTCCAGAAGCGTTGCATTCAGTGCCCAGCTTCCCTCCATCTCTGTCTTCTCCTTATTCCCGACACCACGACTCCAAAAGCAGAAAGTGTCCTATTGCTGCTTGGAAAACACAGCGATGGCTCCAGCCACAGCAGGAAGGAAGGAAAGACCTCCGCCTGACATGGGGTGCGGGAGGCCCACATCGGGGCGGGGTGCTCTGCTCAGACCCCGGCCCAAGGCTCAGAAGACAGAGGGAAGTCCCAGCAGTCAGCAGACCCCACCCCAGCAGGGCACAAAGGCCGTGTGTGAGCGTGTGAGCACACACGGTGTGGGTGTGGGTGTGAGCGGGCAGGAGGGGCGGCCCTGGGGGGACGCTTGGCCCTGGCCTCCTGGCCTTTGCCGCTCTGACTGCTGTCAGGTGAAGACCCCTGAGCCAGGCCCCTTGCCTGCACCCCGGGGACCCTGAGGGTGTCCAGCTCTCCTCCCGGGCCTGGTCCCGGGGTCCCAGCAGACTCAGCCCCTCCCTCTCCACAGAAGGCCACCCTAGACTGACCGTGAGCCCTGGGCCCTGGCTGCAATTAGGGCTCTGCCTCCCCCAGGTCCCCTGTGTTCCCCAGGAAGAGGCCCACGTGGATCTCGTGCACTCCTGAGGGGCCAGTGGGAACGGACAGGGACCCCTCACTGCTCCCCTCATGTGGGGCCCACAGGAGCGAGGGGGCAGCAGGGGCCAGGAAGGGGGCTGCACCCCACCCGGCCCACCTGCTTCCACAAGGTCAGGCCGGCCCCGGGCTCCCCGGCCGCCCGGCACTCGGCGCACCCCAGGAGGGCTCGGGGGACCCTGCAGGCAGACGGATGATTCACGAGCTCTTGACTGACAAGGTCGGCCACACGTCAGTTAATTTAGCTCCACACACGAGCTGGTCACGGAGAGAGATGCTGGACCAAAGCCTGAGCCGTGTTTTTATTCTCTTCCAAACCACCCAGTTTCACGTCAGCTGCTACATCAGCGTCAAACCAGCTCATTCCCATTATACAAACCCAGACTCCCTGTCCAGGCTTCGATCATACGTGCAGTCACACAAGACACAAGCGTGGGTACACAAAGGGACACACGTGCACACACGCGCGCACATGCACAGACACTGACACACAAGGCACATGCGGGCACCCACACTTGCTCACACATGTGTATGTGTGCACATGAGCACAGCATGGATGCTTATGTACACACACACAAATGCACACACACTGTGGGGTGCACACACACAAGTGCATGCACACACCTACGTGCACATACACGCCTTGAGCTGTACAGTGCACGTGATGCTGAGGGCTGTCGGGTGTACAGCCAGCCCCCACCCTTGAGCGTAATTAGGATCTGCCACGCCGGCCCTGGGTCACACTCCTGGCACCCGGCCAAGGACGGGCCGCGGCTCCACTTCCCGCTCGTGGAATGAGCCGAGCTGCCCACTGCTTGGAACCCTCCCGTGCCAGCGTCCTGGGGAACAGGCTCGGCGAGGGCCGCGGGGGCCGCTGTCGTGACACGTAAGAACAGCGGCTTCACTAAAGGGATGGTTGTGCGTGAGCTGGTGTCGAGGTCTTGCTCTCATTTGCTGCTCCGGCACTGGGGACGGCGACGGGTTCTCTCGCTCCACACAGAGGTCGATGAGCAGCAGACAGAGGGACCTCTGGGGCTCCCCCCACACGCCTTGTAATAAACACACACCGTGGCCCGCACCCCCTTTGCACAGGGCCCCTGTGCTTGCCACTGGAGCTCACCAGCCTTCCCCTTTCCTCAGGGTGACAAACGCATCACGGCCTGTCCCTTCCTCACGCAGCACCGAGGCCACTGCCCCTCATCTGCCAAATGCAGTCCCTGTGATGTGCGTCCCATCTCTCGGGTTTTACGAGTGTACACACTCCTGTGCAAGGCAGGCTACACACGTGTGTGCGTTGTGTGCACCGTGCATGTATACATGGTGCACACGTGTGGATATGTGTGCGTGTGTGCACATCCATGTGGTATGTGCATGCCTGCACGTGTCTGTGTGTGGTATGTGCTTGAGTGCATGGTATGCACACATTGTGCATGTGTGTATTAACTTTTGCTATTGGAGCCTTCGGGAAATGGACGAAAGCTGTCACAGGCACCAACAGCCGCAGAGGACGCTGCATCCCCAGGACGGGGCGAGAGGCAGAGCCCAAGTCCACTGCCTGAGGCCTGAGCCCCTGGGCCCCCAACAGAGGCCAGCACGGAGCAGCCCCGTGGGGACTGCAGGCTCCCCAAAGGCTGTGGGACGGTGGGGAGGAGCAGGAGCCGGGCGCGCCGACCCCAGCGTCTCAGGGCCGTGGCCACGTCTGGTGGGGAGCTCTGAGCTGAGTCCCGTGGACGCCCTCCTGGGTCTTGCGCCCACCTGGGCAGACCCAGCTGTTGCCCCAGCTGCTCGCACCCACGTGGGGACGCAGCCTCTGCCCCCAGAAGGTCCTGCCGGGACAGAGGCCGATGGTGCCAGGAGAGGCTGTGGTCTGGGCCACGGACGGGGGCTCCCTCTGCCATCCTGGCCCCTGGGAAGCTGGGCTGGGGAGATGGGACCCACTGGCCATCCTGCTCCATGGGGTCACTGCCCGCATCAGGCCCCACCAGGGCACCAAAGGGACGAGGAGCGTTGTCTTGTCCGTGTGTCCTCTGCCTGGCTCTGCACCAGCCACGGGGGGGGCAGTGGCCAGAGACCCACCCACCCCTCCCCCACTTCCACCCCCCCACTCCCACCTCTCCCCTCCCCCATCCCCACTCCAGCTTCTACCCCTCACCCTTCTCCCATCCCCCACCCCTCCACACTTCCCTGTCATCAGCGACTGGGTGGGGTTGAGGCCCCAGAGTAGGAGATTGGTGGGGGAGCAGTTTTCCTGGGGTCTCTTGAATGAACCCACCTGGCGGGACGGCCCCCCAAGCTGTGAGAGCAGCAGGTGAGGCAGCCGGAACCCCCAAGTAAGCGCCCCTGAGCCCCATGGCCCCCAGCAGATGAGTCTCGAAGAAAGGGGGTCCTGAGGGGGCGTCCATCTGAAGCTACTCGAGGGGCGCGGGGCAGGGGTGGTCCCCCGAGGGGCGCCTGCTGGGGCACCGCCCTTGAGGGGGGACGGCAGCCATGTGGGGGGGGGGGCTCGGACACGGCGCTGCCCTCTGGGGGCTTCCCCGTGAGGTTGGGTCCAGGACGCGGGCATCGGAGGAGGGAGAAGGGGAGCGGGGGAGGCGGGCGGAAGCGGGGGGCCCTCAGGCAGCTGAGTGCAGGGCCGTGGGCTCAGGGCGGGGGCTCCGACTTAACCAGGGTCAGGGCTGCCGGGCGACAGGGCCAGGAGGGCGGGGGCCCCTCCGCTGGACGATGTCAGCCTGTGTGTGGCCTCCCAGAGGTCCCCGGCCCAGCCCCGGGGAGGTGGAGGGCCGGCTCCACGCAGGGCCCAGGGGAGAGTGGGAACAAGGCCCTCAGCAAAGCCTGGGTCTGAGGCCTGCGGAAGCCGGGGTGGCCTGGGTGCTCTCGAGCGGGACCTCCTCCCTCCCTGCTCCTCCCCGGGCCGGGCTGGGGCAGCCCAAGGGACAGCGCGCCAGACCCTCGCCCCCGTGGCGCCGGCCCTCACAAGGCCGCTTGCTGTGTTGTGGACGCGCCTGCTCTCCAGGTGGGGTCAGACCTCCGGGCAGCTGGCCCAGGTCAAGCAGGCAGCCCCGGAACCAGCGGGGCTGTTCCCTCCGTCTGTGACGGGCAGAAGAGGCCCCCCAAGCCGGAGGCCCCTGCAAAGGCTCTGCCTGGCGCCGGCCTCGGGTCTCCTTCCTGGGGCTGCAGAGCCCTGCCAGGTCTCCGGAAAACTCCCGAAGGGGCCTCCTCACACCCACCTACCCGTCAAAGCCCCCCGAGCAGAGGGCGGGATCGCGGGCGCCTGCCCTGTGCCCCTCGTTGGCCCCTCGCAGCCAGGCCTCCAGCGTGCAGAAGCGACTGCGCTGCAGAAGGCGTCGTGAAAGAGCAGAGCCACTAACGAGGTTAGTTAAGGGCGGCCTCGTTTCATTAGCTCTGGCTGGCTAAGTCTGCCGGGGAGACGCGATCGAGAAGATTGCTTTTTTTTAATTACTCTGTTAATTGATATAAAACAAAAAGGACGCAGATTAGTTGCATGCAATTAGCAAATAAATTCTCGGCAATTACAGACTTAATAACGGAGTGACTTAGCGGTAGCATGTTGGGCTCTGTGGCTTATTGACTGTGTTTTTCTAGCGAGAGATTTATGGAGACAGCATTAAAGGTAAAATATGGCAGGGACAGGATGTGCCCAGTCTCCCAAGGCCTCTGCAGGTTTCATGTGAGCACCGATGGCACGACCCTCCCCAGCAGGACGGGCCCCTTCCATAGCGAGCTCTTCCAACATGCTGGCCGAGAGGAGGGCAGGAGGCGCCCGCTCTGCCCAGGAGACAGAGCCACCCACAGCCCGGGCCGGCCGCCCAGCACCTGCCCTGCAGCCCCCACGTGTGCGAGACCAGCAGCCCACCCTGTCGGGGTGTGCTCCGGGGTCCTGGCTGTGCTGGCTCTGGCCGGCTTCCTGGCACCTGCCACTCCTTCAACAGGGTAGCTGCTTGGCATGGTGGGCTTGTGTGTGTGCTAGGGCTTGTGTGCATATGTGTCTACACCTGCACGCATGTGTGTGTGCAAGTGCAGGTTGCCTCATGTGCACGTGTGCCTGTGCATGTGTGTAGGCATGTGCATATGTGCACGTGTGTGCACACAGGTGTGTGCCTGTGCACCTGTGCATGCATTCAGGTGTGGTGTGGGTGTGCATGTACATGTGTGCATGTGCAAGGCAGAGGCAGCCGGCCCTTCAGGCCCCTTCCCAGGCTCTGAGCACAGTGCCCTGGGTGCCCGGGTGGGACGGGTACGAGGCGAGCTGTCTCCAAGCCAAGGCAACTGGGTGGTGTCATCCTACAGGGGTGGCTGGGCAGGGACCCTGAAGCCAGGCAGATGTGGGGTGAGACCCCAACCTGTGGGATCAGATGCGGGGTCAGACCCTCTGAGGTAGGGGCTGTAACCACCAGCCTCGGTCCTTCACCACGACGACAAGGGTGGAGACACATCCCGCGGCCGTGGGGACACTAATGAGGCCGCTTGTCAGGGTTTCCCGTGCCCAGGACCCTGCAAGGGTCTTCGCAGGGGTGTTTCCGGCGGGGCCGGGCAGGTGTTTGGTCCCCATTTTGTGGGGTGAGGATTCGGAAACTCCAAGAAGCCCTGGGCCGTGGGGAGCGTGTGGCTGAGGTCCCCGGGCCCTCCCACCCTGCCCTGTGTCCTGGACGCAGAAGGGACCATCCTCAGACAGAAGACAAACAAGCACAAAGCCACACCGCCCAGAATGGTGAAAACCGCCAGGGCTGCTGCACCCCGTGCAGTGCAGCCGTGGAGGGACAGGGCCTCCCGCACCCGGGACACACACCCAAGGGCATGCGCCTCGGACACGGTGCTCGGTGATGAAGCGGAACTTCGAGGTGCACCAGGCCCAGCGGTTCCACTTTCAGTTCACCTGGGAAGACGCGAGAGAGTGCACGTCCCACCAAGACGGCTCACAGAGCTCACGGTCGCTGTCGCAGTTGCCCCACACTGGAACCAACCCGAATGTCTGTGGTTGATGGACGGATAAAGAGCTGTGGCCCCCCCGGACGGCGGAATCCTGCTCCGCTCCGAAGAGCATCAGACGTAGTCCGCTTGCCGTGGCTGCGTCTCCCGGGTGTGACGATGAGTGAGGGAAGCACGTGCCGTGTGCTCCCGTGGGGGTGAAGTTCTACAACAGGCACGGCCGGTGGGGACAGAAGCCGAGGTCGAGTGGTGGCTCCAAAACGACACGACTGTGTCCTCACCCCAGTACTTGGGAATGAGAACTCACGATGTCTTTGCAAACTAAGACGGGGTCCTCCCGGGGGAGGACAGTCCTGAATCCAGGGACCGGACTCTTAGGAGAAGAGAGGCAGATCCAGAAAAGGAGGGCAGCGGGAGGGACAGAGCAGAGCGGGGGGGATGTGGCCACAAGCCCGGGGCACCCGAGGTCTCCTGGAGCTGGGGGAGGCAGGACGGGCCTGCCCAGTGGAGGATGAAGTTCTGTCTAAGCCGCCCTGCGTGGGCTGCCTTTCTACACCCCCCAGGAAGCTCCTACAGTACTTGCCTTTTTGGGGTATCATGGAGTGGGAAGGGGACGGGGACCCAGGGGCCGTGGGGGCAGGAGAGCTGTCTTTCCCAGGTCAGGCTGGTGACCACACGGGTGTGTGCGCGTGGAAGGCTCCGTGGAGCTGAGGCACACACGCTGTGCACACTTCACTGCACGAAGTCACGCCTCAATGGTAGGTGCTCCTCCATTTACCAGTCACCAGTGAGGGCCCCTGCGGGATGGCGGCTGCACCCCCTTGCTCCCCCAGGTGGCTCTGAAAGAGCAGAGGCACGAGGTCTGGGGGAAGCGATGGCCCCCAGGAGGACAGCCCAGGGTGCTTGGAGACGCAGTTTGCACAAGTGTGCATGCTCGTGCATGCGTGTGGGCATGTGAGCGTGTGAATGTGTGCATTGTGGGGGCACATGGGCCTTGCCTTTGTGTGGAAGCCCATGAGCATGTGTGAGACACTCCCAAGCAGGTGTGTGAACATGTGTGCCCACGTGGGTGTGAGTGTGCATGTGAGCACGTGTGTGCCTGTCTGCGGGCTCGTGTGTGTGTGCGTGTGTAAGCACCTGTGTGCCCGGCCATGTGTATGTACACACGTATAAATGCACGTGTGACTCTGCATGCGTATGGGTGTGCACATGTGGGTACACGTGTGCACGTGTGTGTGTGCTCACGTCGGAGGGTGTGGCTGACTGTTTCCACAGGGCGGTGGCCTGTCCCACGACATCGGCGGGAGTCACCGGTGCAGTCGCCCTGGCTCGGCCTGTTTCCTACTGGCCTGTGGGAACTGCAGGGCCGGTGGCAGCTTTGGGGAAGGCGGCGCAGGTGTCCCCGGGGGGAACAGCTGTGGACAGCTGTGGGGTGCCAGAAAGACAACCTTGAGGCCTAGGTGAGAGGTGGCTGCATGGGAAACGGCCCTCAGCAGCTCAGAGGTTACCCTCGGAGAGGGTCAGTGCCCTGCCTTAGCTCCTGGCTCCACTGGGCCCACGTGGGAAACTCTGGGGCTCGGCCACCAAAATGTCTCTGCGCTCCACAGTCACTGGCTCCAGGATGCTGTCGTGCCACCCATTTAGCCCCAAGCACACCGAGGTGCCTGCCGCGTGCCCTCCCATTTGGAAAACCCCCACGGAGAACCCCCATGGAGAGCTCACACGGGCATGTCAGCTCCGTCCCCCACCCCGTGGCAGGGCCCACAGCCTGAGGGACACTCTGGGACCCCCCAGCGTCCTCTCCTGAGCCCGAAGCCAAGGGGCTCCAGATCCCTGCCGCGTAGCCCTGGGCTCCTTCCACGGGCTCCTGTGCCTTTTTGGTCCCCCGTGCCGTCGCTCGGGCCAGGGTGGTGGGAGCCCCGTCGGGTTTAGGAGCCCTGGGGCCGGGGTGAGGGTGGGAGAGCCGAGCTGCTGCCAGCTTGCCGCCCCCCCCCCAAACCTGCCTGCGGGACGAACCCTCGTGTTGTCCTTTCCGCTTCCTCCCAACGAGGTGCGCTTATCCCCACCCACCCCCACCACTGTAGCTGCCTCCCCTGCCGGTGAGGCCGCACTGCTGCCAGGAAACGCTTCCTGCCGTCTCCAACGCGATTTGTTTGTGTCAACAACCCCACAGATCCTGCCTGGGACTTCCTGCAGGAGGAGGCAGGGACCGGCCCAGAGCGCGTGACCCTCAGGCTGCAACATGCCCAGCAGGGAAGGATGGCTGCCCGGCAGACGGGTGGACAGATGGATGGAGGACGGGTGGACGGGTGGAGCCGGGGGATGGAGTCCCACGTAAGCCCACGGGAGGGGCTGTGGGCACCCTGTCCCCTGCACAGGCCCTCCCCCCACACCCCTGCCCCTCACTCCCCGCTGGCTGCACCCCAGCCCTTCCTGCCTCTTCTCCTCCGCTGTCCAAATCCCACAGATCCCTGAGGACAGGCCCAGGCCCCCCACCTGCTGTCCACCCACCACTCTCAACGCTGACCCCCTCCCCTAGCCCCCAGCCCCAGCTCCTCTGGCCACGCTCGGGTCCCTCTTGCTTCCTCCGAGCCCTTCTCCCCCGATTCAACTTCTCAACAAGAACCTGACTGGAGCCTCCCGCAGCTCCTCATTGTCCACGCCTTCTTCAGGTCTCAGCCTAGGGGTCACCTCTGCCAGGAAGCCCTCTCTGACTGTCTCCCGATGGCCCCTCCCTGGCCTATGTCGTGGCTGGGGGAGCAGGTTCTCATCCAGGGGAGTGGGCTGGAGCTGCCCCTCCCCTGCAAGTGTGGAGCCTCAGCGCCCCCCACACAATTCCTGCCACACGCTGTCCCCACCTCAGCAGGACCCCACTGTGCCTCCAGAGAGTCTTACCCCACCTGGTGGGAGAGAGAGCAGGGAGCACCCCCCTGCCAGCCAGATCAGGGAGGGGGGCTCACACCCCATCTGGAGAGAGGCGCACAAGGTGAGACCGATGGGACACTCCGGCAGCAGGACGGTGCCAGCCGGAAATCAGCTGTACCCCTGTCACCCCCTGGACCTGTCACCCCCTGGACATGTCACCCCCGGACCTGTCACCCCAGACCTGTCACCCCCCAAACCCAGCCTGGGGGACCCATCTTGGCAGGAGGTGGCCCCTCTGGGATAGGCCGTCACTGGGTTCAGTGTCACCCCGAGGGTCCCGCGGCCCCATGTCCTCACAGAGCAGTCCCGCCTGGTCACGTTCTCAGTCCAGGGAGCAAGGAGGGGTCCCAGGGGCCATGTGGCACTTCTCCACACCCTCGCCCACTCCCCAGGCAGCACCCCCTCCCCACCACTGCCTTCCTGGCCCTGCCATGGGATCCCCAGGAGGACACGTCCCATACAAATGGGGAGGGGTCCTTGGACTGGGCACTCTTGTAGGGTGACTCAGGCTCTCCCAAAAGGCACGTCACATCCTCACCCCAGCACCTGTACGTGACTTATTTGGAAACCAGGTCTTTGCAGATGTGGTTGGTTAAGTTGGGGCCACACTGGATTGGGGGGGGGTGCTGCATCCCAGGCGGCCTGTGGCCTTATGAGGAGAGGAGACAAGACAGAGACGTAGAGGGGAGAGGCCGTGAAGATGGGGCATCAATGGAGCGAGAAGACGCAGCCACCAGCCCCAGGATGCCAGGGCCACCAGGAGCGGACGAGGCAAGGGAGGGTCCTCCCGGAGCCTCCGGGGTGAACGGGGTCCTCGTCACGCTGCGATTTCCGGCTTCGGGCTGCAGGGCTGTGAGACAGCTCACGTCTGTCATTTTGAACCCCAGTGTTTGTGCTTTGCTACGGCCGCCCCAGGGATCCACGACAGGCACCGTGTGGCCACAACCCATGTTGGGGCTGTTTTGCGGGTGTGCCATAGCCATATGTCTGGATTGGTCAAGTCACCTGACCCTGAGGTGGTCAGCGAGCTCGGTGGAGGTGGCGGTGAAAACTGGGTCCTGACGTGCTTGCAAACGCGGCTGTGGGGCTTGGCGGTTTGGGCCAAGGCTGCCGGCGGATCCCTAGGGAGAGGCCATGTGGGCCGGTGCGGAGAGTCGTGCCTGGGGCCTGCGTTCAGGGCTTGAGGGCTCGGTGACTCTGTGGCTCAAAACAGAGGCCCCATCTGAGTCTGCGCCCCAGCGTGTGGCTCCCCACTCCCGCGGCTGCATAGATGCGGGACACTGATTACGTGCTTCAACTTGGCGGGCCTGGGCTGGGGGACCTGATCAGCCCCTGGGGAGGGTGGTGGGCACGGGCGACAGCGCCCTCCGCAGCCCCCCGGGCCTGGGAAAGTGAGGCCGGAGGCAGGCCCCATTTCCTCACCCAAAATAACACTGTTAGGGGAGGCTTGCCGGAGGGAACCGCCTTTTCCCCACCCCCTTATCTTGCCCGGACACTCCCCGTTGCCAGTGCAACTCCCATCACCACCAGTGCGCATGCATTGTTGCCAGACACCGTTACCGGAGCAACTCTCGCCCCTTTTCAATCAACCTCCGCGCCCTCTCAGAACCAATCCAAGCCTTTAACCTCTACAGCTACCCCGCCCTCTAAATGCCCAATATAAGCTTGTACTCTCCCCTAATAAACTCTCTTGGCTTCTTCACCCTAAAAGAACCGTGTCCCGCCTGTTCCTTTCTTGCCGCCCTCCATACTTTGCACGCCTACGCCGGGGACCGGGCCCAGTCCCCCGCCTCGCCCTCGCCTCCGGGAAAGAGCCCCCGCCGCCGGTGCCCTCCAAGCAATCCTGAGAGCCTAGGATTTGGTAACTGGCCGCCACCTCCCCCCCCCAGACGAGTCAACTGCGACCGCACATAGAGGAGGTGCTGGGTGGCACATCAGACAGCGACATCGTCACATGGCGTGTCCAAGCATCCACCCAGCTCCTGGTCTGTCATGGGTGTGCTTTACACCATATCACAGAAACTCATGGGGGGGAAACTGAGGCATGGCCGGCGTGCAGCCGCTAGCCTAGGCGGGCCCTGGAGCCTCCGTGGGGCCCTTCTGAGCCAACGCCCGCCAAGGACCCCCAGACCAGTGATTTCTCTCCTGAGCCCCAGACAAAAGGGAAGACGGGGGTGGGGTGGGTGAGCACAGACCCCCGCCCAGGTGAGCCCCGAGGGCAGCCCCTGCACCCCAGGCCGTCGCTCTGAACCCATCACCCTGACCCAGACACTGAAGCCCGGGACCCTGCCTGCCTCCAGCACCGATTTTTCCGGTTGGAATGCGTGGTGTCCTGTGGATCTTCCTGTAGCCACGCACGTTCCTTTCTGACACCTTTTTTGAAATTTTTATTGTGGTAACACATCAAACATAAAAATTTTCATTTCAACAATTTTAAGTGTACAATTCTGTGGCACTAATTACGTTCGCAGTGCTGTGCTACCATCACCACCATCCACAACCAAAACTTTTCATCCCCCCAACGGAAACGCCCCATCGCCTGGGCCCTAACTCCCCGTTTCCTCTCCTGGGCCCAGGAACCCCTGACCTACTTCTGGCCTCTCTCATTTTGCCTTTTCCGATGTTGCATGCCCTGGAATCCTGCCGTGTCTGCCCTTTGGTGTCTGGCTCGCTTCACTCGTCGTGGGGTCCTCACGGCTCGGCCACGTTGTTCCTTTCCACGGGGAATAAGCCCCCTGCGCATCGCACCACCTCCGAGCCTCTGCCGTCGGTCGGGGGACATGCTGCGCCACCATCTTTTGGCTGCGATGAGCGCGGACCCAGCATCCAGCTTTGGCAAATCAACATCCCGCCGTGACGGCTTCAGGTATTTTTAGAGAAGAAAACGTTGCAGCTTCCTGCCTTGGGTGAGAAACTGTCGGCATTTCCGGGGACCAAAGGGCTCCCGAGCTTCCGGACTTTTGCTTTAAAATCAGAATCGTCCTGGACAAACGAAGTGAGCCGTCGGCCCGATGCCGCCCTCCCGGCCGTAACCAGGACCTCAGTTCTATTTGTTATTCTTCTGTACGTAGCTTTGCATTTTATTCTACATGCTGCGTTGTGATGGTGACGTTCAGGCGTTGACTTGGCCAGGTTTTGGTGCCCAGATGTCTGGTCAAGCAAGCACTGGCCTGGCTGCTACTGCAAGTACGTTTCGTGGGCTTAAATCACCAGTAGGTTGATTGCGTCTGTGGCTGACGACATCCACAGTCCCTAAGGGAGGGTCTTCCCCACAGAGAGACGTTTCATCCAACCCGTCAGAGGCTGTGAGAGAAGTGCTGACCTCAGTGGTCAGAAGAGGGAACTTGCATCTCTGCTTCAGCCAGCCAGCCTCTCCGGGAATGCATCGAAAGCCTTCATCAGAGTCGCCAGTGTGTCGCCTGCCCTAAGGGATTTGGACTCGTGCATCCAAAGTGCATGAGACACTTTAATAAAATCTCATATTTACAGGTATCTCCTGCTGGTTCTGTTACCTGAGAGAACCCTAATACCTATTTCCATGAGCAATACTCACACTTGCTTCACTTCCCAAATTTTGTGTACGTGGTTCATGGCCTCAATATGATTCTGTAACTTCTTTTTTAAAATTGCTGTTTTTTGAGATCTCCCCACGTTGGTAACAGCCTCAGTTCCCTCATGTAAATGGTGGTTTAATATTCCTCTGCAAGGTTGTGCCATAATTTATTTATTGGCCCTGGATGGCGGCCGTCACGTGGCTCCAGGTTTCACCTTTAGGAGCAGGGCCTCCTCGTGCTCCCACGTGGATCCGGTGTTAACAACTACGGGGTCGCGGTGCGTGCCGGCTCCTTGAACTTTGGCAGATGCTGACGACGTTCTCTCCAATGTATGACAGTCCCCTTTCCCGAGCATCCCTCAGAAACGTCAGACTTCTGAGTTCTTGGTAACCTGACAGCTGGGAGATAGCATCTCGTTCTGAGTCGCACTTCCCTGGGCACCGGAGAATTTGCCCACTGTTCTGCGTGTTCATTGCCCATCAGGCTCTGGTGTGATTCGTCGCCTGTTCACTGTTTGCCTGCTTTCCCGGGTGCTGTGTCTCCTTGCGCTTAAATCCTGGTGTCCTTTTTGCTCCGGCACACCCTCTGTTGGCTTCCTGTGCTCTGACTTTGTCCCCCCCGTCTGCATGAGTCCCCCTGTCTGTGGTGACCCATCGGGCTGGATCCCAGAAACAGAATCCCCGGGAGGGACACGGAACGGGGACCTCTGTGGAGCTGTGGGGCCGCAGGAAGGCACCCATGGGAGGCCGTGGGCTCAGGGCCAGGAGGGCAGGGAGCAAGGGCAGCTGGCGATGCAGGGGACCTCAGGGGAGGGTGGACGGAGGGAACAAGCAGGGTGCAGGAGCTGTGACTCCCAGCACCCTCTCCGATCCCTGCGTCCCCTGAAAACGTCTCCTGGACCCGACCCACACAGGGACGGGCATCTTGGAAACGCAGCCGTGGCCCGGGAGCAAGGCTCCCAGGAGGACTTCCTGGAGGAGGAGGCAGCCAGGGGACCGGGGCGGCCCCTCTCCTGGAAGCGTGTCCCAGGCCCTCTGGCCCATCTCCTGGAGGGACCCGGCCATCCATCCACGCATTTCTCACTAACTCCATAAGCCGTTCTCACTCCAGGAGAGGCACCAAGTCCTGCCCTGCAAACGCAGTGACACACACCTGCCCCCAGGAAGGTCACGGTTGGGGAGCACTGCTGCCGGGAGGAGCATCGCCAGCAAGTGCAGCTCCAGGGGCAGGAGGTCCACATGTGTGCACATGCACGTGTGTGTGCCCAGGCGTGTGTAATGTGTGTGCCAACATGTGTGACACATGTGTGAGACATGTCCCAGGGCGTCCTCTCTCCGTCACCTGGACAAATCCCCTGGGTGCGGATTCCCCCAGCCCAGGCAGCTCTCGGCTCTGCTTTAACCGAGAGGCAACCTCATCCTTACGACGTTTGTCCCCAGAGGCGTCGGCCTCTCCCTGCAGAGCCTGAAGCTCTTTTCCTTTGACTTGGAGGGAGGTAGAGCAGCTGGAGGAGGTCTCGGCAGGCCTCAGACAGCCCCCCGTGAACTTGCTGGGGCTGAACCCGCAGAAACCGTTCTCTCTGGAAAGTTCCTCCAAGCCCCGCCTCTGCCCCCACCCCTCCGTCCCAGGTCGGGCAGCTGGATGCAACTCTCCTGGGGATAGTGGACCTGGGGGTTCGTGCGCAGGGACCCAGCAGGTCGGATGACGGCTCAGGACCCCCGTCTACTCAGTGCACATGTGGACACCAGCAGGGCTGGATGTGGCCCCTGGTCAACACTGTGAGACCCTCTACCCAGGCAGCACTGCCCAGGGCCTCCCGGAAGCCAGCGCCCCCCATCTGCAGTCCTGCTCCCTCCTGCCCCGACCCCCCCCACACCTTGTCTGGGGGCGTGTGGGTCCCCGTACCCCCAAGAAGTGACCTCAGCTTGCCCCGTCCTTGTAACTGGAGGGAGATCCGTTTCATGATCTGTGTAACAAAGAACCTCCCTGGTGACTTCTCAAAATCTGTCCATCGTGGGGTGTCACACTAGTTGCCGCCGACGCTGAGCCTGGGGGAGTCTGTGGGGGGTCGATAAGCTGTTCGGCTGTTGAGTGATGGAGCATCCATTGACGAAGGGGCAAATGCCCCACCAAGGTGTGTGGACATCTCACCACGCCTGTGGTTGCTTCCAATCCGATTCCAGAAAATGCGTCCTGAGCAGCCTGGTTTTCTGTGGGGATGCAGCTGCCCAGAGAATGCCACTGCTTCTTTTCGAAAGGACATGCTTTCTCGGCTGGGCATCTGAGCCCCAGGACAGGGGTCCAGGCACCTTCCAGGCTGGTCCACGGCCCTGCAGCCCCTGCCCCAGTCTGCCAGCTCCAGCTCAGAGGCTGGGGAGAAGCCACTATGTGCCCAGAGGGTCTGCCGGGGGGTGGAGCTGGGGGCTTCCGGGCAGACCCCACACTGAGTGGGAACTTGGCTGCTCTTCTGTAGCAGACGGGCAATGCCCATCTCCCCCTTGTGTGTTGCTGTGGGAATAAGAGGAGAGGACATTTCCAGCCCTGGCACTGCTGTCCCCCCACCCCAGGGTCCTGGCCAGGCAGGGAGAGCACCGGCCCCATCACGGGCACCTGCTGCCAGCCCCTGCCCACACGGTGCCCTGCCCTCCGGGCCCAGGCCTCTCCCACCCCTGCAGCCTCAGGCCTGCGGAGCACCCACCTCTGGGGATGCTGTGGGGCGATGGCCGCTCAGCCCTGCCCTCCCGGGCGAGGGTTTCCCACCGCAGAATCCCTGCCGGGCAGGCAGCCCCCGGCGATGCTCTGTGCGGTGCTGACCTCCCACCTCCGGAAGTGACCTCCGGCTGGGCTGCCCCTGACCCCTCTGAGATGTGACCCAAGGCAATGCCCCCTCCCCATCCCCCTCCTCTCCCGGGTACGTTGACCAGGGTCCCCCGAGAGTGCTGGTCCAGCGGCACCCCTGCCCCTGCCCCTGCCCCTCCCCTGCCCCTGCCCCACCCCTTCCCCTGCCCCTGCCCCTGCCCCTGCCCCTGCCCCTCCCCTCCCCTGCCCCTGCCCCTTCACTTGCCCCTTCTTTGCCCACCCCCCACTCCCCGCTGCCCCTTGTCCTGTGAGGGTCTAGCTGGTCCTGAACTGAGCTGAGAAGAGCCTCGAGCCCTCCGGGCAGGAGAGCAGGAGGCTGGACCTCCCTCCCCACCTGCAGAAGGGAAAAGGGAAAGCAGGTTAACAAGCAAAAAGAAATCGCGTTTTTGCTCCTTTTGCTCTCTGTTCTGAGAGTGATAGCGGGACGGGCAGCCGGCGCCATCAGGGGTGCAGCCGGGGCTCCCGCGCAGGGGACGGTGCCCGCCGGGGGACAGCGCAGGTGGGGCTGCCGGCAGGTGGAGGGCGCAGGCCTCGCGGGGCCTGAGGGGGGAGAGGGAGTCGGGAGGGGGGAAGGAGAAGGTGGGGGAAGGGAGGGAGGAGGGAGGGGAGGAGGGGGAGAGAAGGGGAGGGGCAGCCGGGGTGGACACAAGCCCAGGGCCACCACCACCAGCTCAGCCCTGGTGCCTCACCTTTGCAGCTCTGAACCCTGTTAGGTGGGGACCCCGAGCCAGGCCGGCTATCCCAGCCCTGCCCGGCCCCTTGCCGGCACCCTGGGGTCCTGGGGCGTCCAGCTCTCTCCCCGGCCTGGAACCGCGGTGGGGAGTCGAGCCCAGCCTGGCCGCCTGGCCGCCCCCAGTCGTGCTTTCCTTCCCTTCCTCGCTCGGCCGTCCAGTGGCAGGGACCCCACGGTGATGCAGACAGAGCTCCCGCCCTGAGGACCCTGCAGCCCCTCGGAGGGGTCCAGGGACAGGCTCCCGGGCCACGTGCAGCAGAGGCAGCACCAGGAGGGACAGGCCGCTGGGCAAGACCGTTCCGGCCACCCCAGCCTCAGCCTCGGCCGCGTCTGCCCACGGCGGTCCCGGGGCCCCGCCCCCCACCAGCTAGTTCCTTCTGCAGGGATGTGTCCCCCCCAACCTCCTCCTGCTCCCCCAGAGTGCAGGATGGCACCCCTCGAGGGTCTCCCCCCACTGCCCCTCCTCTATGTGCCCTTCAAGCCTGCGAGGCCTGCGGCTATGCTGATGCGCCGACACCCCGCTCTGCGCCCCCACACGGCAGCCCTTGGTGTCTGGGCCAGTGGACACTGTGGCCACCGGCTGTGTCTGGAGAGAAGTTCCAAGAGCCCCGAGAGGAGGGTGGGGCAAAGCCGGTAAGTGCCAGGGCAGAGCAGTGCTCCCCAAGGAGTGCTCCACGCTCTCACCCCAGAGCCTGCAACGCGACCTCCGCAGCTGGAACGGAGGGAAGGACCAAGGGGTGAGTCATCCTGGATCCCCGGGGCCGAGTCCAGGGACGGGTCCTTGGGAGAGGGGAGCAGGCTCCGGGAAGGCACAGGGGCCGTGGGGAGGGCCCGGAGCCGAGGAGACAGGGGTCCCTGCCCGGGTCCACACCCCCAGGCCGAGAGGACAAATTCCTCCTGTTTAGGGCCAAGGAGTCTGGGGCTCGGTCCCTCCACTGCAGGAAGTGCAAACAGAGGCCTCACCAAGGCGCCGGCTCTGCGGGGCCTCCTCCACGGAGGGGAAACGCGGGGCCCTGGTGCAGGCCTTGGGGACGCCCCACCCCAGGCGAGGGCTCCTCCAGGAGAAGTTTGCACATTTTCCTCTCAAAAACACTTCCAGATCTTTCTAGATAATTCTTGTATTAGGGTGTAGGGAAACAGAATCAACAAGAGATACATATAAACATAAGATTGATAAAAATGTCTCATGCAACTGTGGGGATGCACGAGTCCAAATTCTGAAGGGCAGGCAGCGAACTGGCAACTCCGAAGAACGTGTTCGATGAGCTCCTCAGGAGCGAACTGGCAACTTCAATGAACTCCTCAGGAAACACTTTGCTGATTAGTCAAAGAAGAAGTGAAGGTCCTCTATCTGTCTCGCTTAAAAGTCTTCAACTGATTGGATTAAATCCAGCTGATTGCATTCTCTCATTGTGGAAGACACACCCTTTGTGGATGTGATCATTCACGGCTACAGCCAATTGACTGATGATCTAATAAACCAGCCTTCTGGTTTATTAACCAGCCACAAATGTCCTTGCAGTAACGGTTAGGCCAGTGCTTGCTTGACCCGACACCTGGACACCATCACCTGGTCAAGTTGACTCATGAACCTAACCACCTCAATTCTGAACTCTAGCCTACTGCTTCTGAGTTTAAGGAGCGTGTAGGTGCCCCACTAAACCTCTTCCAAAGCTGTTATTTCAAAACCCACAACAAATAATGATTTAAGGAAAAGCCACTGGCCCCTGGAGAGAAAACCAAAGTGGCCTCAGCCTGCCTCGGACACAGACCACGGCCATCCCTGCTTGGGCAGTTTCCCTGCTGATTTTAGGGACTGCCCGTCCGTAACTTCAGACCTGATTTTAATTCTCTATTAATCAAAAAAAATCACACTTAATTGAGACTAAGTTATTTCATTTTTCAATATTTCCTTCCCTGCATCTTTTTTAAAATTAGTTTTCTAAACTGTGTTGAGACTTTGATGTATTGGATTCGGCATCTGCTGTCTGGAAAGGGGAAGCTCTGCAAAGCTGCAGGGGAAAGAGGGGTCTTCCCTCAGACAGCTGCCGGTGACATCCCCAAACACCTGCGTGACAGGTAAGATGTGGCAGGTTTCCCAAGCTGCCGGGCATTCAACATGGCCCCAGGCTGGCGTCAATGGCCCTCTGGGCACGGTGGGAAAGGCCGAGCCAGAACCTGTGTTTTACCTGCGCCACCATCCGCGTGTGTGGGGCCCTGCGAGCAGAGCCCACAGCCCTGGGGACGGCTCGGGCTTGGCCATGATGTGGTGAGGGGCCCGGGCTCCCTCCCAGCCCAGAGTCCGGCCTGACCCCGTCGTCTTCCTCGGCCCCGGCCTGGGTGACGGGCACCATCCGCTCCCCATAGCTGTGCGTGAATCCTCATTTTCTTGACTCGTTGTCTTCACTGGTTTTTATCTGGGGGCTGGATGAGCCAAGGGGTCACAATTCTCCCCTTTGCTCCCAGCACTTGGCATCCTGATTTTGGGCTTTTCTGGTTGTATTTATATTAAACCCCTGGTTGTGGGATAAAGGGGACAATCCTTTGTGGCACTGGCAAAGCCGGAACATTCTGACAACGCCAGGAGACGGCCTGATGCACCTGCTCTCCCCGCTCCCCTCCTCTGGGCCACTCCTCCAGGTCAAGGCTTTGTCCTCCAGCCCCTGAGGTGGACGCGCTGTCCGCAGGACAAGGCTGGGAGGGACACTGTGTGGTCGCTGGCCATGGGTGGACACCACGAGGTCTGGGCCATGGTGTCCGAAGGCCCTGCAGCTGTGTCTGCATGATCACCGAGCCTGGCAGTGGGCATGGGCACACCCGGGGTGTTTCTGAGCTGCAGACTGGGTGTAGAGGCTCCGCCCGCTTCGGGGGCTGCTGAGCTGAGCGCCAAGGGCAAGGCCGACGGTTCACACGGAGGACCAGAGAGCAGACGTTCTAGGCGCTGCTGGGCCCACGGTCCCTGTCACAACGTCTCAACTCAAAGCTGTGCAGGCAGCTCGTCCACCACGGGGCAGGGCTGGTGCAACAAAGCGTCATCCACCCACAAAACGTGGACATCATAGAATTGTGTGTGTGTGTCAGAAAATAGCATCCTTCTTTTGTTTTTTCCCACCACTTAAAAATATAAAAAGCATTTTTAGCTCTTGGGTGGTTTAAAAGCAGGGAGTGCCCAGCGGTCCTGCAGCTGGAGTTTGCCAGCCCCGGGGTACGCACTGACCCTCTCCTGACACACACGATCCCTCTCAGGCCCACCCCCGGGCAGAGGCTCTCCCCGGAGGACCCCTCCCTGCCCGGCCTCTTCCCTCATGGATTAGGCCATGTGAGCGCCGGGAACGCAAGCGAAGGTAACCACTTGGAGCATGAGCTCGTTCTCGAGCTTCTCCTTTCTCCAGCCACCGTCGCCCCGATTTCTCCAGTCAGGACAGGCCCGAGGGGGACACCCTCATTCTCCCGATGACAGCTCGGGAGGTGGAGGTGGCCGGGGGTGGATCTACCACCTGCCGTGGCTCCCCAGTTCCCGGCACGTCACATCCTTGCCCTTCAGCCTGAGTCACCGGCTCTCCAGGCGTCCCCACGGCTGCCTCCTGCTGCGGCCACCACTGGGCCGTGCCCCGGGTTTGCGTCTGGAACACCCAGGAAGGAGCGCGGGAGAGGCCTCCATGGGAGGTGCGACCCCAAGTGAGAGCCCCGTCCCCCCACTGCCCAGACCAAGGAGCTTTCACGTCTCCTGGGAAAGGGCTTGGGCTGCCGGACAGCGTCACAGGCAGGCAGAACCGGGACCTGCTCACTCGGTGCATTGGGGAATGTGCCCTGTGGCACGGCCTGGACACAGCGTCCCCAGACCTGACCATGTGCAAACCTGGTGAGAGGGGTGGTCAGCCCCTCAGCCCCCCTGGACTTCAAGGCCCCCCCTGGCCCCCTCAGCCTCCCAGGCCCCCCCAGGTCCCCCCAGTCCCCTGGCACCCTCTCGGTCCCCTGCTACCCACAACCCCCTTCTGACCCCTTAGACCCCTGGCACCCCCTCCAACCCCTCCACCCAGGGCAAACCCGGCAGCTGCCCAAGAAGAGGGCAGTGCCGTTCTGCTCCTGCCTCGCACCTCCCAGGATCGAGAAAGACCTGCGTCCGGGGCCCCTTGGGTTCCCCTTTGGCTGGCTCTCCTCAGAGACGCCTTCAGAAGGAGTCTGCCACCAGGAAGCTGTTGCTGGTCTGATAACAGGCCTCGTTGTTGATGAGAGTGTGGCCCCCAGGGCTCCAGGGACATGGAGGCGGAGGCCGTTTATCCTCCTCCTTCATGGCTTGCACCATTGGTCAAGGTGTCAGGCCCCAAACTGCTGCCTCGCTTGAAAAACTAGGACAGCGGAGGAGCCGAAGAGTCGTATCTCTGCTGTGAAGGCGAGCAGCAGATGTCTCCTCTCGGGGCGGGCACCCCAGTCTGACGTGGGCAGCAGAGCAGCATCAACAGCGGCTTCTCCCCCGAGGAACGGCCTGAAACAGCATCAGGCACCTCAGGGCCGGGGGGGGCCGGGGCGCGGCCGGCACAGACAGAGCTCCGGTGGCCTGTGCCCCTGCACATCTGGGAGGGACCCAGGCTGAGCCCAGCCCCAGCTCTGGCCCAGGGGGAGATCAAAGGCCAGGCTGCTGAGGGGAAACTGAGGCATTGTAGGGGCTGGGGGTATGAGGTGAGAGGTGAGAGGTGGGGTGTGGGAGGTGGGAGATGGCTTTTCCCTCACCCACAGGCCCCCTGAGGCCATGTCCCCCAGGCCTGCACTGGCCACTGGGTCGAGGCTCTGCAGCTCTGTGGGGGTGGGGCCCGGCCTGGCCCTCGATGGCCGGGTGACTGTCCTCCCCTCGGAGGCCCACCTGCTCTGGGCCTCAGGCCAAAGGGGCCCTGTGCTGGGTCCGGTGGCCCCCTGAGGCACACAGCCAAGCCTGGACCGCTGATGCTGGGGGCCCCACGTGCCAGGGCCCCCTTTTGGCCTCCGTAATCCATCACCCGCAGAACCGTGGGAGGGAGATTGGCGTTGCTCTCTTATGGAAGAGGAAACTGAGGCTGGAGAACGCGAGGCACCTAGAACTGGAGGTTCAGGCCGCGAGGCCTGGCTGGGCTGGCCCAGAACCCGCACCTTGCTCCTTGTGGGAGGGGGGGCAGCCTTTTCTGGTCCCCAAGACCCCACCTGGGCCCTGCCCGTGGTCAAGGAGCCGTGACCCTCACCAGGAGGAGCCGCTAGGCAGGGGCTGCAGTGGCGCCGTCACCCGTGAGCCACTAGTTCAAGGATCCCTTCGGGGGGGTGTCACTGACAGTGGTGTCAGCTCGGTGGCCTCCCAGGACCCCGGGTGGTCCCAGCCACGGCCGAGGCACTCAGCTCTGGCATCCCCCACTCCCGGTGTCCCCCGGCTGGCCTGTCTGGTCCCGTCAGCCCTCGGAGTGCATGTCAGTTGGGTATTTCACTGCCAGCTACCAAAGAGGACTCTAATCTAGGCAAACAGGAATTTCAGGGGAGATGCCCCTTCGCTCGCAGAGTCACAGGGAAAGCGCAGGGGGCAGCGCCGGGGACAGTTGGCCCAAGTGGGGACGGGCAGCCGATCCTCCTCTGCCTGGGGTCCCCAACAAGGCGCAGACCCCACAGGGGAGACCCCATGGCCCGGCTTGGCCCCGCCCCCCGGTTGACGACCCCACCGGCTGGGAGCGGTGACGTGAACCTCACCGTCTGGGAGGCTTTGAGCTCGTCCCACCCCAGGACCCCCATCCTTCCTTCCTAGCAGCGGAGCAGGGTGTGCACAGACCGTTTCTTAACCCTTTGCTGGTTGAAGCACATCTGGGTTGTTTCTGGTGTGGGGCTTTTACGAATAAAGCTGCTCTGAGCACCATGTACAGGCTTTGGTTGTACCTCAGTCTTCATTTCTCAGGATAAACGGGCAGAAGTGCAGTTTCTGGGTCAGGGGGAGAATCTGCCAAACTCTTCTGGAGTGTAACTTTTTACTTGAAGATCTCTGTGTGCATCTCCTCTCATCGACTGTCTCTATTGGCAGCTTCCCTCTAGCTAGGACACCAGCGCCTGGTGTACCCAGCCCCTTTCTCGCATGCTGCACCCCACGTGCTTCCTGCAGCCAGAACTGGGGTTCATTTTCTGGTGTTAATTTTCCTTGTGGTGTTGAGACGGTCAAGAGTTCCCCTCCACTGCTCTCCACTCCATCTGAGGCTGTGATCCCCTGCAGCCTGGGCTCCAACCCCCGGACATGCCTGCCGGCTGCTCTGAGAGCAAAGGTTAGAGGGGGAAGAGAGAGGGGGGACCCCAACCACAAAGCTCCTGAGCGGAGACGTGCCTCGGAGATGAGAGGGGACTTCTCCTCAGGAAAGGGGGTCTCAGCTGGGGAAGAAACAGTCTGGGCAATTACCAGCTCAGAGACGCCTGTGGAACCTCTGGTGAGCAGCCATGTGTGTGTGCAAACATGGGTGTGTGTGAGTGTGTGTCTGTGTGTGAGGGCTGTGTGAGTGTGCAAATGTGTACCTGTGTGAGGGTGCAGATATGTGTCTGTGTGAAGGGTGTCTGTGAGTGTGATCGTGTATCTGTGTGAGGGTGTGTGTGAGGGTGTGATCCTGTATATCTGTGAGGGTGCACTTGAGGGTGCAAATGTGTATCCATGTGAGGGTGTGTGAGTGTAGGAGCATGTATCTGTGTGAGGGTGTGTGTGAGTGTGTGATTGGGTATATGTGTGAGGGTGTGTGAGTGTGCGATCATGTGTCTGTGAGTGTGTAATCATGTGAGTGTTCAGTGGTGCATCTCTGTAAGGGTGTGTATGAGTGTGATCATGTGGATGTGCAATAGTGCTTCTGTGTGTGCCTATGTGTGCATGTGGTGGTTAGCTGTGTGGAAGGGTTTGTGTGTGCAATTGTGTGTCTGTGAGTGTAAGCATGCGACCGTGTGTCTGAGTGTGAGCGTGCCATCGTGTAAATGTGTGGTTGTGTAAGTGTCTGTGGTGACCAGGTGGCCCCTCAGGGGCAGGGATCGCATTTCCATCCTGGACCTGCCCCCACTGCGGTGGACAAGGACCCTCAGCCCGGTGGAGGCTCAGGTGGTTTCCTTTCTTTTCACTTTTAACAGGCTACTGAGGTATGACTCACACAAAGCCCACACTCTGATGAGTTTTGTCGGGTGTGTACACCTGTGACACTATCGCCACAGTCGAGATAATGAACAGACCCACCACCGACAGCCCCAGGTGCCCTCTGCATTCGGAGTTTCGTTTGCTTATCATTGAGTCTGAGAAGTTCCTTATGCAGCCTGAATACGAGTCCCTTATCAGATGGATGATGTAATTTCTCCCAGCTCTGGCTTGTCTTTCATTCTCTTAGTAATGTCTTTGAGGAGGACAAGTTTTAATTCTGATGAAGCCCAATTTGTCAGTCATTCTTTTACGGATTGGGCTTCCAGTGTCTTACCTGAGAAATCTTTGCCTAACACAAGGTCACAAAGGTTTTCCCCCAGGTTTTTGTCTAGATATTTGATTTGGTATTTTACATTTAGGTCTTTGATCTGTTTTGAGTTAATTTTTGTGTATGGTACAGAGAGTTGACTACAGCTTTGAGGTTTATTATTTCCTTTTCCTGCCCACTTTGGGTTTAATTTGCTCTTCCTTATCTAGTTTCTTAAAGTGGAAGCTGAAGTCATTGATTTAAGATCTTTCTTCTTTTCTAATACAGATAGATAGTGATGTAAATTCCCCCAAGTACTGTTTTAGAAGCATCCCAAATATTCTTAAATGTATTTTCATTTTTATTCAGTTCAAAATGCTTTCTCATTTTGTCCTTTAATTTCTTCTTCAGCCCATGGGTTTTTTTTCAGAAGTGTGTCATATGTTTTCCAAATGTTGAGGTTTTTCCAGAGATCTTTCTGTTATTATTTCTAATTTAACTCCATTGTGTTCTGAGAATAGATTTTGTATGACTTTGATCTTTTAAATTGATGGAGACTTGTTTTACAGCCCAGTATACGACCTGTCTTGGTAAAGATTTGTGTGCGCTTGCAAGGTTTGGGGTGGAATATTCTGGAAATGTGAATTAGGTTAAGTTGGCTGAGAGTGTAGTTCAAATCTTCAAAATCCTTACTGATTTTCTGTCTTGTACAATCAATTACTGAGGGGGGGAGTTGAGACCCCTGGCTATAATTGTGGATTTGTCTGTTCCTTCCTGAGACTTTATCAGTTTTTGCTTCATATATTTTGAAGCTCTGTTATTCAGTGAATAAATGTTTAGAACTTTTACATCCTCTTGTGAGTTGACCCCTATCATGATGAAATAAAGATTCCTGTACAATCTGTGCTGTGAAACCTACTTTGTCCCATTTAATGAGAGCCTTTCTTTTGATTAGTGTCAGCGTGGCACATCTTTTCCCTACTTTTATGTCTGATGTACTTGTGTCTTTATAGTTGAAGTGAATTTCTTAGAGACAGTCTATGGTTGGGTCTTTTTATTTTTATCCAATCTAACCATCTTTGCCTTTAAATTAGAGTAATCACACAATATAGACAGCCCTGTTTAGGTTCTAATGAATTGGAATAGTGAGCAGTAAATATCTGAAACTATCAAACTACAGCCCAGAACCCTTGAATCTTGAAGATGATTGTATAAGAATTTAGCTTATGAGGGGTGACAATGTGATGGGGAAAGCCATATGGACCACATTCCCCTTTGTCTAGGGTATGGATGGATGAGTAGAAAAATGGGGGCAAAAAAAAAAAAAAGCACCCAGTGTTCTTTTTTCTTTAATTGATCTTTTTCATTTTAATTTTAAGTTTATTACCTTTGTGTATGTGGTAATGAAAATGTTCAAAAATTAATTTTGGTGATGGACGCACAACCATATGGTGGTACTGTGAACAATTGATTGTACACTTTATATGACTGCACGGTATGTGAATGTATCACAATAAAATTGACTTATTTAAAAAAAATAAAAGAAACCTAAAAAAAAAAAATTAGAGTAATCAGACCATTTACATTTAATGAGATTATAGAGGTGTTGCATTTAAATCTAAATCTTTCTATTTGATTTGTTTTCTATTTGTACTGTGTTCTTTGTTCCCCTTTTCCTCTTTTTCTGATTTCTCTTGGGTTAATTTAATAATTGTTTGATTCCATTTTATCTCCTTTGCTGTGTTATTACATGTAACTCTTTGTTTTTGGTATTTTAGCAGCAGCTCTAGTGTCTGGGATAAAGTATGTATCTTTAACTGATCACAGCCCACCTTCAAGTGCTAGAGTGCCATTTTATAGACAGCGAGAACCTTACACTGTTGCACCTCCATTTCTGCCCCCCAGCCTTTATACTGCTGTTGTCGCACATATTACTTTAACATGGTATAAAACCCACACTATGTTAACTTCTTTGTTTAAGCAATCAGTTATCTTTTTAAGAGATTTAAATCAGGGTAAATCACATATTTCCCACACAGTTAGCACTTCAGGAGCTCTTGGTCCCTGTGTAGACCCAGGTGTCCCTCTGGGATCACTTCCTTCTGCCTGAAGGACTTCCTTGGATGAATTCTTTCTGCTTCCGACTGGCTTAGGAGCTCCCAGTGTGCAGGGGAGAGACCCCCACCCTCTGTCCCGGGGGTCGTGTGGGGAGGCAGGTGCCGGGGAGGTCACCATCTCCTGCTATCACGGTGGCCCTTTCGTGGATGCGATTCTCTGCCCCGTCACCTCCCATGAGGATTCTCCACCATGAGGCAGGGGCTTGCACAACACTGCAAATTGTGTCCACGATCTCTGTGGAGACACAGCTAGTCTGTCGGCCACGGCAAGCCTGCTTACCAAGCTACTGCACTGCACCCCGTGGCCCCATTTCCCTCTAGTAATACACTGGCAAGGTACCCACCTCTGGGAAGAGCCAACAATTTGTGGGTGTGTTTACTTTTCTCTTTTCACTTTAAACTGAATTCTACTGGCACTCATGTAAGCCAGATTTCAGGAAGAAAATGGGAAAGTCGCATGTTTTCCACTCAATCCACAGTCATTTATTAGTGCCTACCCGTGCCAACAAGGCTCTGCAGCTTGGAAATGTGGGACCAGACACGGCAGACACAGTCCTGCTGCAGGAATTGATGCACACGTGGAGGCTTTGCCTCTGACCGGGGAGAGCAAGAAAATGCCGAAGGTTAATCACAGCACAGAGCGGGTCCACCTGGGGATCCCTGAAGAGGCCCGAGTCAGGTGGGATACAGTGACCCCTCCAGGCTGGAGGAGCCCTCACCCTCCTGGCGGGGAGCCGGGACTCAAGTTTGACAAAGCCTCCTGCCCCCAAATCTGGGGATGAGCCAGAGAGAGAACCCCAGCTTCCAGTTCGGAGTCAGATGCTGTTCTGACATTCCAGACCCAGAAAGCCAGACCCATCGAGGCTCAGTGGAATCCCGAGCGCTGTCCGGGGTGCTGAACGGCGCCTCTCGGGCCCTGCCTGCAGGAAGCTTGGCCATCCCCAGCCGGGAGGTGGGGGGCAGCAGAGCCGAGGTCTCTCGGGGTCTCAACACCCCAATTATCCAGCGTTATGGCTCCTACCCAGCAGCTGCATTCTCCTAGGCGATAGATTCCATTGCCATGAACTCCCAGGAACTTTGCAAATCATTTTTTCCCTGTTGGAATGTGTGTGTACTAGATTCTATTGCATTTAATAAAAGGGAAAATAAATGGGTAGTAGGCTGGAAGTTGGGCTGCCATTGGACTCTTCTAGCTCTCCAGCCTCATGGAGCATACAGTCTAGTGGGAGATAAGACCTCAAGTATCATCACATGAATAAATGTGCGATTACATCTGTGATCAGAGCGTCAAAGAGGAAATGCATAAAGCAGGGGCACCTGGCTTAGTCTGGGCAGCAGGGAAGGCTTTCCTGAACAGGTGGCATTTGAGCTGAAGGGAGATGGATTGTGCTGGGGTTATTGGGATAGACTTTCTCACAAGATGTGGCTCTGTTTTAGAACAATAACTAGAGACACTAGGAAGAGGAGTCGGGCCCCCTACCTTT
Organism: Choloepus didactylus; assembly: GCF_015220235.1. NCBI lineage: Eukaryota > Metazoa > Chordata > Mammalia > Pilosa > Megalonychidae > Choloepus > Choloepus didactylus. Next base: position 65,389,407 of record NC_051325.1, on the reverse strand, counting down.
CAACCTGGAGGTCACCTGACTGGTCTCTGCTTCTGAGTGTTCACCTGTGGGGTCTCCGTGAAGACTAGGATTTGACCTGGGGGTGGACAGCAGGTCTCAGACGAGCAGCCTGCCTCAGATGAGCCCTTTCCTGAGCAGGGACTTCGTTCACTGCCACCACCCACTGCAGTTCTTGTCCCAAGTGCATCTCGGTCTCTTCTCCCACGAGGCTGACCTCCACTCAGGGTCAGGAGACAACATTTTAATAACTTTCGATTCATCACATTTCTTTGTGTTTAGGAAGGATTTCCCCCTCAAACTGCTTTTCTCCTTCTGTTACCTCATTTGACTTTTCATCATCTTCCCAACAGGTTGGCTGACCAAGAACCATTATCCCCACATAAAGATCTGTCCAGAGCTGGGCTGGGACCCAATCAGGTTTCCTAGGGAGCCTCCAGTCAATAACAGATACACAGGAGTGTGTGTGTGCATGTGTGTGTGTGTGTGTGTGTGAGAGACGGGAGGTGGCTTTAGCCATCTGGCTCTGCCAAGACGCTGAGTAAGAACTTCCTACCCGGCATCATCACCATCTTCATCCCCATCTCTTAGACATCTGTATGGGGAGTCTTGCTTGGAGAATTCATGATAATGTGTAAAACCAAAACAGATCATTTGCTTTGCACCCCAGTCTCCATCAACACATGCAGAAGAGTCACGCTGATTCAAAGCTCACAGCTCTCGCATTCCCTGCCTCAAAACACTGCTCCCCCCACAAGCCTGAGAAGTCATAACAAGACGTTGTCATAAAGAGGGTTGAAGCAGCTCCAAGAAGTCAGGGTTCCCGCCACCAATCCCAACCCTTATGGAAGGCTCCAGGAGGGTTTGTTGAGATATGTTCAAGTGCTCTGAAAATTGTAATGTTGGAAGATGCCTATTATTGGGAAATGTCACTGCAGATTAAACCTGCAGGCTCCACCAGCCTCCCTCGGGCCTTGCCCTCTCACCGATTCTGGCTGAGTCCCACCGGCCACCTCTGCTCCCTGCCGGGCTTTCTCCAAAGCTGCAGAGGGCCAGGGGGTAGCTTGACCCACAGCCGGCAGTCGGGCCCAAATACCCCTCGGTGGGATAACTGAGGGGTGCATCCTACCTGGTTTCCAGGGCCCCCCAGTTGCTGTCGGCTCATGCTGCATTCTCCTAGGCGATAGATTCCATTGCCGTGAACTCCCAGGAACTTTGCAAATCATTTTTTCCCTGTTGAAATGTGTGTGTACTAGATTCTATTGCATTTAATAAAAGGGAAAATAAATGGGTAGTAGGCTGGAAGTTGGGCTGCCATTGGACTCTTCTAGCTCTCCAGCCTCATGGAGCATACAGTCTAGTGGGAGATAAGACCTCAAGTATCATCACATGAATAAATGTGCGATTTATTCATCTGTTTCCCTTCTGTCTCACATCTCCACCCCCCCCAACCCGATTTCCTAATATCACTCCCCTAAAACCAAGTTGCTCGTCAAGCTGCATCCCTGGGATCCAAACCAAGAAGTAGGTCTCAGGTGTCAATTCCGAAAGTGTTGCAGACAGGAACAGTATAGAAGTGCCCAGGAATCTAGCACCGTCTCATTCTCCAACTGCCAGTCCCGCCCTGAACAATGACAGAGCTTCTTGCTGCAAGTAAGTGTGTGGACTTAGCACTGCCTGTCCGATCTCACTCCCAGTTCTGACTTCTGAAGGCGCACTTCATTCTTCTCAAGTGCTGATGACTCCTTAGCTAGACTTTTATCCAGAAGCAATTTTACATTCTGAAGTATCATTACTCCAGTTTAAAAGTCCTGGTCCTCAACAGCAAAAACATTTCCAAGTTTATCATGACACCTTTTTTTATCTGCTAAAGGAAGGGAGGGAGGGAGGGAGGGAAAGAAAGATCTCATTGGAAACAGATGTGGAAGCTCAATTTGGAATCGTCAACTCATTAATTACATGAAAATCTTAAACTTCTCACAATTACTTTGAAAGAGGATGAAAGACATGCCGAGGTCAAGAGCAGCTGAGCTGAGTGAAACAAGACAAAGGAGGTGTTTTTGGAGAAGGCCCCCTGGCCAGAATTGGCACAATTCACTGCACGCAAAGGGAGGCAGAGGTGTGGGGCAATTGTTTTGAGATGTGAGGCTCCCCTAAGCCCTCCAGCCTGGTAGAAACAGATAATGCTCTGGTCCGTCTCAGTTCCACAGAGTAAGGGGCTCACAGTGGCATTTGGGGGCCCCCTTTGCTCTGCCTGATTCCAACCCTGCTGGACACAGCGGGACACAGAGGGAACACGCTGATTCTCTGGGTCTGCAAGGCACAGCTCTATCCTGAGCCAAGTCCCACGGGAGAGAGCCAGCTCGAGGACAGGTCCGGGATTGGGGCTACTGGGAGGGCCGGTGCCAGACCCCCACCCCACCCCCACATGCAGCAGGAGCACCCCCTGTTGGCTCCCATCCTGGGTTTGACACCCCATCAATCACCAGGAACTCACGAGGTCTCAGCAGACTGGAGGCTCAGCTCAACGGCAGTTACACTGAGATCCAGTGACGCTGCCTGTGGCCTGCAGACGGGGCTCTGGAGTCAGGCAGGGGTCTGATAGCCGCCCTGGGGCCGAGGTCCCTCTCGGCGTCCTCCCGGCGCGCTCGCAGTGTCCACAGAGGTGCTGGGCCCCGTGTCTGCTTCAAGGATCCTGGTCGGGATCAGGGCGACAGTAAAAGCTGTGGTCGTGAGGGGCCCAGGACCCAGCCCCAGCCCAGCCCCGGCCCACAGCCAGCCAGTAGCACTCCCAGGAGCTTGTCAGAAATGCAGAAGTGAGCCTCTGCACCGGCACCCACATTTGACAGGATCTGCAGGGGCTCGCAGGCCCTTCTCTGCAGCCACCCTCCACCTGCCCAGCCCTGGTACAATGAGCAGGCCGCTGCTCCAGCCTGGTTCCTTCCAGGTGGTTCCTGTGCAGGGGGGCCTCCCCGGCTCCCATCTGCTGCCCCCGTCGCAGGGCCACCCCAGCTGCGGCGGTGTTGGACCAGCATGCTCCTGGAGGCAGGCCTGGCCCCTCCCACCCAGGTCCACCCCTGGGTCCCAGACGGGCTCTGTGACGCCCCTCAGCTGGGGGTCGGGGCCTGAGCCTCCACTGTGCCCTTTGGGTGTCATAGTCTGATTAAACCACAGCACTTTAGCATGGCGGGAAATGGGATTTGCATAATTTGAAATTTGAGGAAAATCTCTAAATACTTTAATTTTGATGGAAACTTTCCACCACTGACATGTGTCTACACCTATAATTTCAGTTGACAAATTGCTGTAATTTCTCCTGTTTCTTGTCCTCTTGAAGATTGCCAGTTGCAGGGTGAGCTGCCATGGAAAGAGGAAGGGAGAGGGGTACAGGGGTCTGGGGGCCCCACGAGGCCTCGGAGGGTGACCCGGCAGCCACAGACGCGGGGGGAGAGTTGGGGCTCAGCAGGGGCACGTTGTCAGAGCCGCCCCGAGCTCCAAATGGAGGGCACAGGGCCACACATGCACACACTCACACCCACAGGCTCCCTCACACAGGCTCACACTCACACACCCATGCACACACACTCACACTCACACACACACCCCCACATGCACATACACTGGAGTGAGAGAGCATCTCAAACTTTCCACCATCCGTCCTGACACGCTGGTTGACCCAGCTGAGGGACAATGGGAGTAGGGACGTCCCCAGAAAAAGTGGATGATGGACACCGCCTGCCCCCCCCACACTTCCCAAGAGGGAGCCACACCCACTCCCCACTCACCCCACCTGCTCCTGGAAGCCAGTGCCTGGGACTGGGTGGCAGGAGGCTGCCCCTGCTCACCTGTCACCTGTCACCTGTCACCTGCTCACCTGTCACCTGTCACCTGCCCACCTGCCGTGCAGTCTCGTGGCCTGTGCCATCCCCTCAGTCTCCAGGACAGCCGCGGTCCAGGGCTCACGGCACACGTACCCCCCCACACACACACACACACAGCAGGAGCAGCAGCTCTGTCCCGTCCGGCACCCCACCTGGGCCCTCACCCCAAACTTCGCCGTGGCCCTGCTCGCGACTCGGGCTCAGCGCACAGGGAGCTCCATGGACAGGTGCCGGCCCCTAGCCGCCTCCCCAGCCTCTGCGGGGCACTGACCCCTCTACTCTCCCCACCCCAGGCAGCCCCCAGGCTCCACTTCCTCCAGCCTCCCCCCAGACCCTGTGAGTAGAGCAGCCACAGGTGGGCCAGCCTTGAATCGAGCCCTCATCCCGGGGGGCCACACATCCTGGCCCAAGGGGGCACAAAGGCCTGGTCCAGCCTCCACCTGCTCCCCACACTGGAGACACACTTTCAAATCGGAAAGTACAAGTTTGAGGCACCTGCTGGGGGAGGGCCTCCCCCAGAGCCTGGGAAGGGGGGAGGGGGAGGGAGGGGAAGGGAGGAAGGGGGGAGGGGTGGGCCGGACAAGCGGGGTCCCTCCCTCTCTGGGGGCTGCCCTCGCCCCTCCCCAGTCCCCCCTCCGCCTGCACCTCCGCCTCCGGGGTAGCCGATTGGTTGGACACACACCCCTGAAGGAAACGAAAGGGTGTAGGCACGAGGGGACGTCTGTGTCCTGACCGTGTCCACGGCTTCACGCGTGCACAGCTGTCGACTCATCGAAGTGTACATCTTATATGTGTGTGGTTTATTCTGCTTACCTTATTTCTCAGTAATCAAGTGGATACAGAAGAAAAGAGGCTCCCCAAGTGTGACACTGTTAATGTCCCTGCCGTCCCCTCCTGGTGGTCACCGACTCCTTCCCAGAAGCAGGTGCCTCGCATGGGCCACCTGGGCACAGGTACACTCCAGAAGGGACACAGGTGCCCCTCACCTAACTGCACCAGTGTCAGCGACACACACAGGCTCACTGCAAACCAACTTCCCACACACCCCAAACACACACACGTGGCCGCACGCCCGTGTCCCCTCACAGGGTGTCTGCAGCTCCGAGGACACTCAGGCCCTAGAGCTCTGTGAACGCAGAGCCCGGGGGTCCCACAGGCCTGCGAGAAGCCCCTGGAGGGGAGGGTGAGGACTGGCAGGGTGAGGACTGGCGCCCACTGCTCTGACCCCTTCGCTGGGGGCCCTGCAGCGTGGCCACCCTGGGGTCCCACGGCCCTGGGACCCTCCACCTGCCCCGGGCGCCACCTCTCCACCTTCCCAAGGGAGGGGGCTGTGTGGGGGGCACCAGCTCATACGGAAACTCAGGACCTGCCGCCGCCCCTCCCATCTGGCTGGCGAGGGGGCTCCCTAAGGCCCCCACACACAGGGCAGCCCCTGAGGCCACAGCTCCCACACCAGACCACAGCCCCAGTGGAACTCCATTCCCCCAAATCCTGGGGCACCAGGCTTCGGACTGCCTTCAAGTGCCAGCTGGGGGCTCGTAACCCCCAGAGTGGGGCTCAGGTTGGGGTTCGGGGCTGCCCAGGGGATCGCACAGGTGGCAGACTGCCCAGGGGGAGGACTTGCAGAGGTCACGGTGGGTGTCTCTCAGTCCTGGGGCCCTCACCCGGCTCTGCGCCCACCCTCTCTTCCTGCCCCTGCCTGGGCGTGGTCGTGGGGGTGAGAACTGGGAGCAGCGTGGGGCCGTGATCCAGGACCCTCCCCCAAATCCGGCCCCGCTCTCCTGCCAGCCTTCGTCACAGGCACAAGCCTCTCCACCTCTCGGGGGGGCCGAGGGCTGCTGGGGGTTGCAGAGGGGGCTGCCGGGAGTCGTGAAGAGGGTCTACCGCCCAGGCCCCACCACCGGTCACCGAGGCCGGGCGGCCAGGAAACATTTGTTCTGGAATCCTGGAGAATCCCCACAGCTTGCAGGCGCTTGCACGGGAAGGGCCCCCCAGAGACCCTGAATCGCCTTTAGGACCCCTCCCACAGTCCACAGTGTCTCGCCAGCAGCCCCCTGCAAGCCCTGGAGCCCCCGGCTGCCCAGCTCAGGCCCCGCACAGTCCCCGACTTCCTCTCCTGTGCTGGGTGCAGTGAGAGCTTATAATTAATTTCCTTTTCAGTAAAAGGCAAAGCTATTTTTGAAGTGCACGCCTGACCGAATTAACGAAATGTTAGACAATTAAAGGCCCTTTTCATTTTTTCAGGTCCTTTAAAATGCACATTTAATTTAATTTGTTCTGTTTTTCATCCTGAACACATGCCCTGACTGTGGCTAAGCCGTGTCATGTCACCGCGCCACTGCAGCCGGGCCTGATGTCGTAGCTGAGGTGCGGTCAGGCCCTGCCCGGCTGTCCCCGCTGCCCGACTTAACCCGGACTCGTTTGCTGTTCGCCTGCCGGGAGCTGGAAGCAGCCACGGTGCTTCTCTCCTGTCGCCGGGAGGACAGCCCACGCCGGGGGCAGAGAGAAGGGTGAGGGTCGTCGTGAGGAGAAGCGGCCCCAGAGGGTCCTGGATGGGGGCTCCGGCCGTGGATGGTGCCAGGGTCCGGGGAGGCCACAGTGCGTGTCAGGGGTTTGAGGGTCAGTGGGTCACGGACAGGTTGGGGCTGGGCCAGGGCTGGGGCCGGGGCTGCGGCTGGGGCGGCTTGGCTCGGCCCCTCGACCCTCGGGCCTTGACGGGGGCTCCCAGCCTGGCCCCCTGTTCCTGGAATCCCCTCGGCAGCCCCTCGCTCCCATAGTGATATTTGGGTCTAACCTCCGGTCACGGCTGAAGCCAGAGGCCGGCAAACTCCCGGGAGAGGCTGGAGCTGAGCAGGAGGCTGCAGTTCCCGTGTGTCCAGGAAGCTCCCCCAAGGGATGCACTCGGGAGCCCTTCGCCTCTCCCTCTCTGTCTCTCTGCCTCTCTGTCTGTCTGTTTGTCACACACCCTGACATTGTAATAGTACAGACAAACACTCCCTATGATCCCCGTTAAGATTTCTGAAGAAACAAACACACAGCAGAAACTCACGGAACGGGGAGATGTCGCTTCTGCTGCGCAGAGCTGGCCCTTCCTTCCCAGCTCAGGTGCAGGACGCCTCGAAGGCTGGCTCGGGGGCTCCAGGGCTGGCCAGGTGGTGCCTCCCACCTCCCGGGAGGAGGAGGAGAAGGCTGCTTGGGCCTTGCACTCTGCACCTCCAAACGGGGTTCGAAGGGGCTGCCATGAGGAGATAAACGAGGAGACCTGGGTAACAAGGGGACGCAGCCGGTGTGAGGGAGAAGAGTCACCAGCAATGCCCTCCTGCACCTGCACTCGCCACTTGGGGGTTTGCAATCAGCCCTGGCACAGAGCAGGGGCCCCGGGAGCAGCCCCAGTGGAAGGGCAACAGGGCAGAGCAAGTCCACCTCGAGGTACTGCATCCTGGGTGCAAAGTGACGATGACTCCCAACGCCATACCGCACATCCAGCCTGGATGGGCCCCAGACGTGAACCCAGGGAGGCAGCCCCATGCCCCCATTCATAGCGAAGGAGAAGCGCAGAGGGACTGGGCCACCTGCTCAATCGCAGCCAGTGAGGGGCAGAGCCGGGTCCCCAGGCCAGCGGGGACACACCTGCTCACTACATCTGCTCCCCAGGGATGCACCTGGAGGCTGGGACCCAGCCCAGGCCTCAGTGCCAGGACCTCAGGCTCAGGATGGCCCAGCCTGGGACAAGGTGAGGTGCCGTGGGGACAACGTGGCTGGATTCTGGATCCAAAAACACCCAACAAAACCCTTCGAGCAGCGGAGAAGGAAGAGCAGGACCCCAACTCGCCATGTGCCCTGCCTTAGCTGCTGCCGCTGCTCTAGTGTCCCGGGATCTGCTTTCGTGCCCAGCAGCTCCCAGGGCAAACACCCCTCACTGGATAAGCCACAGAAACTCGTCCTCTCATTCTGGGGGTCAGAATCTGCTCTCTACAGGGGACGGTCCTCTCGTGCCCCTCCCAGGTGCCGGCGGCCCCGGGCCTGCTTTGACTGGGGCTGTGGTGCCCCCAGCTCTGCCTCTGACTCCACACGGCCGTCCCCTGTCTGTCTACCCTCTGTCCTGCTGTCCCTCGTAAGGACGTCGTCACTGGAGCCAAGGACCCTGGATAACGCAGGGTGTTGGCTTTGCCTCGAGACCCTTCATCGCATCTGCAAAGACTCTTTTTCCAAAAGTCACAGATATCTTTTGGGGGCTATTGTGCAACCCACTACCAGTACCAACCAGGTATTTCTGCAGATGCGAGTGCGGACGGGAGGTGATGCTGACTTGCACGGAGAGCACCGGAGAGGTGGACACACGATGCACCAGCAGGACTCAGCGTGAGAGGGTGCAGCTGGAGAACCAGGGGTGGGGGGAGCCACTAGCACCCCAGGGAGCTGGGGGCTCCCAAGGACCCCAGCTGAGCCCTGCACAGGTGGGCAGGGGTCTGGGCCCCACAGAGCCACATCCTGCTCTTCAATGGCCCCTCGGGGCTGCTCCTACCCCTGCAGCTCCCCTCTGTTCTCTGGGCTGGTGCTTCCCTGCAGATCACAGAGAGGACGGAGAAGTGGGAAGGGTAAGGCCCACAGGGCAGCAGTGGGCAGGAGCTGGGCAGGGAGGGCAGCTGAGAGGAGGCTGCTCTCTGCCTCCGTGTTTCTGCAAATCTGCCCAAAGGAGAGGCCACGCAGAAGCAGCCTGCGAGAGGGGATGGTGCTGGCGTTGGGAGCCTCTTGGGGTCCAGGGGGATTTCAGGGTCTGGGGGATTTTGGGGAGCCAGCATGCACCTGATCTGGGAGGCGGGGACGGGGGAGAAGAGTCCCTCGCACCCACCGTGCACTGGGCCCCAAGGAGCCACCGTTGGCTCTGACCCGGCTGGGCTTAGCGGGAGCTCGGAGGCGGCCCCGGTGGCTCTCGGCACAGCAGTGTACGGAGCCAAGGGGTCATTTGGTCCAAGAAAAGATGGACACCCCCAGACAGGACACAGCCGGATCACCGACCCTCAGAGCCGGGAGCTGCTGGGAGGGTCCGGGGCCCCGTCTGGGACCCTCTGGGGGGTCAGAGAACTCGACTGTGGACAAAGATCCTTAAAACTGCACCAGAACACGGGCTGGACCCGGTCCTGTGGGCGCGCGGCCAGAGGCTCTGCCCGGCCCAGCACACGCTGCCCCCACTCACCGGCCGGGCTCCTGCAGCCGCCCAGGGTGCCCCGACCTCTGCCATCGCCCCCAAGTAGCCCAGGCCCGGCCCTCGCGGTGAGGGGCAGCTCTCCCTCCCTGGCTCCTTCCTTCCTGCAAGGCCCCTCCCCACCGGGAAGCCCTCCGGGAATTCCTGAGCCCCCACTCCCCTGCCAGTGACTCTGTCCCCGGCCGCGGTTCGGCCGATTCTTTCTCTGTGGGTGGTGCTGTGCCGTCTGCAGCCTCAGACCCTTGGGCTACCGAGGGAGGCCCTTCTCCGTGGCCCCCGAGCCGCCGAGGGGCTCTGAGGAGAAGCTGTGGGGAAAGCTCTGTCCTCACGGGGCCACCGCGAGCCGCTCGTGTCACCGTCGGGGGAGCCAGCGCGGCTGACGGGTCCTGACCGCGGGTCAGTGGCGTTCTCTGCCACATCCCGCAGGGGTGGTGGGCGGACAAGTGCCGCGCTCCCCAGGAAGGCTCACATAACCCGGACCCCGACACCTCGCAACGTGGCCGACCCCAACGTGAGAGCGTTCACCCCGCCTCGCACACCCCAGGCAGGGCATGGGTGCTGCTGAGTGTACCCTGGTTCCTCCATCTCTGTCGGTCTCCCCACGCCTACCCCTGCTGGCCAGCGGGTCCCATGGAGCTGGGTCCCAATGTGATCTTGGGCTGCGACCCCCGCAAAGCCATGGGGGGGCAGAGGCCCCAGTGGAGAGGAAGGTGCACGGTCTTCCTCATGGCGGGTCCAGCTGTGAGCCGGGTGAGCGCATCCTCTCTTGGGGCATCCCCAGACTCAGAGGATGTGCAGAACCACATGAAGCCAAGGTGGGCCCACAGGGGTGAGGACGCTGCACGCAGGACAAGCCGACCCATCCATCCATCTCCATCTGCTCGATTGGGTGAGAAGAGGGCGCGTGCCTGACCTGTGCAAGGCACGCGACACTGACAGCCAGCACCCCGTCCCTGTGGGGCTGTGACCCCAGCTCCTGCCTCTGTCCCCTTCTTAGGGAGCTGTGACCCCTGTGCTTGCCTCTGTCCCCTCCCTGCAGGGCCGTGACCCCAGGCTCCCTGAAGGGGGGGGTGCTGGAATGGGGGGGTGGGGGGGATTCTGAAGCCAAGTCTGCAGGAAAAGAGGAGGCTCCAAGCAAAAGCATCTCTCCCAGCCCCTCAAGCCCCCGAACCACGATCCCAGGGTCCTACCCTTTCCCACTCCATCCTGCACTGGGCAGACCCCTCCCCAGCCCACCTGCTTCCGATGGGGTTTTCCACACCTGCAAATACCAAGGCGGCCATTTTCTCACACACATCCCGTGAGGAAGCGAGTGGCCAATCTGCCCGTGCCCGGTAACCGCGTCGTGTCTCACCTCGTTGTCTCGGGCCGCGTGCTCAAGGCCCTGAAGCCTGCCCTTTTGGAGCTATAAAACCATCGGACGGCTGCAGCTGAGGGGACGGTCTCGGGCTGTCGGGCCAGCTGATCTGCCAGCACCGAGGAGCCGGAAGTGACCACCCACAGGTGCGATGTCCGAAAGCCGCCGCCGCTGTGTTACCCGCCCAGTGCCGATAAGTTTAACCATTTTTTCTTCCAACCACTAAATCTCCAGCCCTCTGGAGCCACTTGTGGTGTGTCCACAACCTAAAGGACGCAGTTGGTCTCATTTAAAACAATATTGACCTTTTCATCTTGCCCTTTTCATTTCAGCCAAGTCCCCCAGGGGCAACGCGGAGACGAGCTGATAGTCCACCGCATCAGCGAGCCCAGCCTGGCGGGGCGGCCGCGCTTTCCAGGAGAACGACGCTGGGTGAGCTCATCGGGCTGCGGGGGGGGCAGCGGCAACTGGCGCAGGAGGGGGTCCCGACGTGCGGGTGGAGGCGGTGAGGGGGGATTCCGAGCCCGGGGGCTGGGGCTGCTCATGCCCTGAGCACTCGGGGGGCTGGGGCATCTCAACAGGCGGTCGATACGTGGCAATCAGAAGGGGCCAGCAGCCGAGCGGCCGAGCTGAGCTCAGGCGGAATCGGACAGAAGAGGCTGAAGGCGGATCCTTTGGTTTCCCACATGCTCGGCCGAGGCGGGAGGCCTGACGGTCTGCAGAGAGCCTGTCTCAGCGCCCACCGGTGCCCGGGCCAGTGCCTGGCAGGACTGAAGCAGGCTGTGCCCTGGTCCGGGAGACCCCAGCCCCCCACTCCCGAGAGCGACGCTGCGCCCAGGGTTTCCCAGCCCGGCTCACACTTCCCTCAAGGCCCATGGGGGTGACCTGAGTGTTGTACCCAGTAGCGCATGAATCCAGGCACGATCACTCATATATTTATTCTTTCTCACAGTAGCACTTTAATTTGCGAAACAAAAATCACCATGTGATTACCCTGCGATTACACGATCGTTACTAATCAATTTCATGTGCATGGGTTGTGGATGTGCAGACTGGTTAATGCAGCCACACCTCCCGGCTCTACGGCAGCCACCAGCTCCAGGCACAGCCATCTCTCGGCGACATCCTCTCGGCTCCGGGCTCCTGAGCTCAGCATCCTCGGCCGGCTGCCTTCAGGGTGCCCCAGACGCCCTGGTCCGGAAGTGTGTCCAGCCCAGTCACCTCCAGCCTCCCTTGGCCCCACCACTCCCTGCCCCCATCACCGCTGGCCACCTCGGATACGGACATGGGGGGAGAGGATTCTGGAAAGAGTGCAGTAACAGGAACATCAGGTGGGCACTGCCTGGGGCCCCCGGGGCTCTGAGTTCTGCTCCCAAACGTTTCCCAACCTGGGAACCCACAAGCGAAGGGCTGCTGCCGTCCCCATGAAGCGGTGGAGACACAGTCCAGGGAGGGCAGCTGGGACAGTCCACGTCTGTCTGGAACCAAAGCCCACTCTCTGGACCCCCAGTCAGGGCCCAGCCCGGCCCAGGGAGCAAGCACCCCCAACTCCAAGGGCTGCCTTCAGTGCCTCCAGGTGGGTCAGGGGCTGTGCCCCCAACTCTCAGCCCATGTCCCCAGTGGGATTTTGACTGCGGCTCATTGCAGGGAGGCTCCTTTGCCATCCCTAGAGGGGGCACCCGGTGGCATCCCCCGTGAAGGCCGCTCTGTGCCCCGAGTGTCGCCTCAGCACCCAGGTCTTGCATGCCTGGCAGGGTGGGGAGCAGGGCGTGGCCACAGGGCATCTGGCGTTTGCTCAGCAGGTGGCCCCCAGGGCAGTCCCCTAACTTCTGGCCCAGCATCCGAGGGTGCACTTCACACTTTCTTTTTAAAGTAGTTACCGTGGTTGCCTTAAAGTCACAACCTCCTAAAATGAAGTAAAACAAATGTCAGCCAGAATTGCTCAGACCGCAGCCACCCCCACTTCACCCTCTTTCAGCCACAGAACAAGCTCTGACTGTGCGTATGAATCAGGCCCTGAGCACCGAAGGAGAGAAGCCCGTCCTGCCTCGCCCTAACGGGGGCTCTTTCTAGGGCGAACCTGAGTCCCCTCCAGCCCAGGTCTTCCCTGGCAGCTCGAGGCAGCCGGGGTGGGAGCGGGGACGGTCCCTGCCAGGAGGTGTTACCGTCAGAAGATAGGGTCCTAAACGGTCAGGCCGACTGACCCCACATCAGAGAACAGTCTCTTTGCTTTGGTGAGAAGGTGAGTTAGTTGAAGAGACATCATCAAAGAACTGGAGAAATAAAGGAACTTTCCAAAACCCATTCAGCGTGACAAGAGTGGTTTGGGTTTATAACCCAAGCAGACAAAGAAATGGCCAGGATCTAGAAAAAAGCAGAGGGGAAAAAAAAAACAGGAGAGAGAAAGCTGTTTGGTCACGTCCTGTTATCCTGAAGGCCCCCCCCCCATTCCGGCTGTTCAAGGAGGCAGTGCTGGCTGTGAGGCCGGGCGGCAATGTCCTCTCATCCTCCTGCCGCAGTGCTGGGGAGCTCCCAGGAGCAGGGGAGTTGTTGTTGGGTTGTTGAGATTACAGCAACAGCAAGTTATTTCAGCAAGGGCTTTTTTATGCTTAGAATAACTCAAGGCTGCTTGAGCGAAGTGATCTTAATAAATAGTTGTTTGGGTTTTTGTTTGTTTGTTTGTTTTTGACTATTAAAGACTATACTAAGCGTTTTCCCACTAAAGAATTATACTGACTATTTTTTCTGCTTATCCAGCTTTCAGAGGTTGGAGGCTTGCCCGGCGTTCTGGAGACCCCCTGTGCCCCTGTCCTTCCAAGAGGGAACGGTGTGGGGAGCTGGCCTGGCGTGGGGAGCTGGCCTGGTGTGGGGAGCTGGCCTGGAGTGGGGAGCTGGCCTGGCGTGGGGAGCTGGCCTGGAGTGGGGAGCTGGCCTGGCGTGGGGAGCTGGCATCTCCGCACAGGCCCTGCCCCCTGTGAGGCGACTCCCGGGCCCTGCACGTCCCCTGCTGGCCGCCCACATCTGCAGCACACGCGTGGGCTCTCGGGCTGGCACGTGCTTTCCACACACACCAGCACACACATGGGCCATGTGCTCTGCCTGGGACTTGGAGGCTCAGAGAAACCGGGAGGGGCTGAGGCCAACAGACTGGCCACTGGGGGAGCAGAGACCCCCCTACCCCCCATGTGTACCCCCCATGCCAGCCCCCCACAGCCCAGTGTTTCCATGAGCAGCCTCTTCCCCTGGGGGTCACCCCACGAAGCACGACCGGCCATGAGTGTGCACAGCTGCCCAGCATGGCGGTCACAAGCCCCTCCAGGGCCCTATGGGCTGCAGGAGCCCAGGGTGGCTGTCCATGGGGCCTGTTCCTGCCTGCGCAGGGGAGGGCCGTGGGGGGTGGGGGGATTGCTCAGGGAGGGGCAGCCACTGCCGGCTGGGCCCTGCTGAGCCTCGTCCCCTACGGCAGCCAGGTGCCTGCACATCCGGGGCCCACGCAGCTGCCTGGACTTCTCCTGAGCAGGCCGGGGACTGGTCGGCCAGGGTGGCTCCATCCCTCCCTCTTCCCTGACAGCTCTTTCAGGGCCACCTGTCCAGGTGAGAACACGGAGGCCCCAGGGCCTGCCCCTCACACAGGGTCACTTGCAGGGCGTCCTAACCCGGCACTGGTGGCCGAGTCCCATGACCGGGCTGCTCCTGTCGGTTCCTGGGACGTGAACGGGTCCTGCTGGGAACTCAGCAAAGCTGCCCAGCCACCCACCCACCCACACAGGTGTGGCCAGGCAGGCAAGGCAGGGTGAGGGGGGTGCAGGCTATGGCCATGCCCCCTCCCCCAGCACAGCCGAATCACCCCTAGTTCCTCCTGGCACCAAAGGCAGACCGGCTGCACGCATGGTCATCTGGGTCCCTTTCTACATCGGCTGCTCTCCCGGCCCCAGGAGCGTCCAGGCAGGGTCAGCCCCAGGCCGGTCGCCTCCCCCAGGGGGCCCGGGTGCCTTTGCAAACCTGTCCTAGCTCCAGGGCCAAGGCCCAGGCCCTGCGACCTCGCCCATGACAGCTGGCTGTGCCCGCCCTGCCCTCTGCGCGGGCTCTGGACACTGCAGACCCGGCCGTCTGGGGCTGTGGGTGCACACGCTGCTCCTGCCGGGCCCTCTCCGGGCTGTTCGCTGAATATTCTTTGCTTCCCTCAGTCGGTCTGTCCTGAGTCTTCTTTCTCCATGTGCAGCTCGAGGGGCCACAGGCCAGGGCTGGGGGCTGAGGGTAAGGGTACCAGGTGCAGCAGGAACCAGGGGAGTGGAGAACGGGGGTGCCGGCCCGGCCGTCCACCAGCACCTGCCGAGTGGTGAGCCTTAGCACTGGCTGGGGGTGTCTCTGTAAGACAGACAGACACGCACACGCCAGAGTGCGGCTTTCACCTGTGAGAGCGCATCACGGCTGCCCCCAGGCCCCTCCTGCCTCTGTCCCCCACTCTGCAGGGCTTGCCGCCGTTTTCCATCTGCTTTGCCTCTCTGTCCCCGACGCTCCTGCCAGCAGGGTTGGCACCTTCCCACACGCTCCCAGCGGTTCTAAGATAAAAGAAGCAGGACTCTCCCAGCGGCCCAGCCCTGACGTGGCTGGGGGCCCACGGAGGTGCATCTGCGGAGGACCTCCTCACCCAGCCCCTTTGGGGGACACCAGTGCCCCAAGGCTCCCACCTCGAGAAAGGCCCAGTGTTGTGGGATGGTGAGCAAGTCTGAATATATTGTGTCCCCCAAACACCATTATCTTTGATGTAATCTTGTGTGGGCAGATGTTATCAGTGTTGATCAGATTGTAATTCTTTGAGTGCTGCTTTGGAATGCACCCCACCCAGCTGTGGGTGATGACTCTGACTGGATAATTTCCATGGAGGTGTTGCTCCGCCCATTTGGGGTGGGTCTAAGTTGATCAGTGGAGCCATATAAATGAGCTGACATAAAAGAAGGAACTCAGTGCAGCTGTGAGTGATGTTTTGAAGAGGAGCAAGCTTGCTAGAGAGGAACGTCCTGGGAGAAAGCCATTTTGAAACCAGAACTTTGGAGCAGATGCCAGCCATGTGCCTTCCCAGCTAACAGAGGTTTTCCGGACACCATTGGCCATCCTCCAGTGAAGGTACCCAATTGCTGATGTGTTACCTTGGACACTTTATGGCCTTAAGACTATAACTGTGAAGCCAAATAAACCCTCTTTTTATAAAAGCCAATCCATCTCTGGTGTTTTGCATTGTGCAGCATTAGCAAACTAGAACAGATGGGGACCCGGGGATCAAGCTCCAGGACGGCCTCCGACGTCCCTGAAACATCCTCCTGCCCAGATGGGTTGGGTCTCACAGGAGGATGGGGCGCTTTGGTGTCCCCCTGTGGGAGGCCAGCTGGCCCGTGGTGGCCGGGGCGGCACGTCCACACCCCCGGGCCAGGCTCCAGGTTAGAGGAGGAGACGCTGGAGCATCCCGAGGGCGCCCCTGGAGGGTCAGGCGGGCCCTCGAGGCAAACAAGGGGAGCCCCTGGCTGTGCTGACACTGGTTCAGGCTGGAAGACTTCCCCAGAGGGGCCTTGGCCCTCAGCCGGTCACGGCACGCTTTGCCTGCGCCCACGTCAAGCAATAGGCAGTGACAGCCTCTCCCTCAAAGCCCTGGTGGCTCAGCAGCCTGGATTTTCAGACTGAAACCCAAAATGAGGCCTCTGTCTGCAGGCAGGTCTAAAATAAATTGCGAGAGGAAACACAGAGCCGCTGTGCAGGGTTTGCAGCGTCATTTCCTGCCTTTGTTTCCGGGGAGGCAAAGCTAAACAAGAGCCAACGCTCCTCCCGGAACTCGCTCCTGCAAGTGGGGCTCCTTCTGTTCTGAGCAGTTGGCACAAACACACAGACACAGACGCACGGACTCCGGAGGCAGGGAGAGGACGTGAGGTGCTGGGATTCCAAGGGCCACCTCATCATCAATGACACGATGATAATTAAAGTATACAGTGCACGCAATTAGCATGTGTTTTCAACAGTTTATTGGTGAAGCTTACTGCTGAATCCGAAGAGAGAGTGCTGGAGGGCTTGTTGGGGTAACAGCTTCTAATCCTTGGAGTCGTAAAATCCCTGGCTCGGAAGAAATGAACATCTTTAAAAGGCTGGAATCAGCAGGCTCCGCGGGAACTGGGAGCAGCCGCGGCGGGGGGTGCGGGCCGGGGG
Organism: Choloepus didactylus; assembly: GCF_015220235.1. Taxonomy (NCBI): domain Eukaryota; kingdom Metazoa; phylum Chordata; class Mammalia; order Pilosa; family Megalonychidae; genus Choloepus; species Choloepus didactylus. The sequence continues at coordinate 65,372,771 of NC_051325.1, read as the reverse complement.
CTGCAATGCAGCAGTGAGGTCATCACTTGGGAAGGACACAGAGCCGGGAGGGGGCAAGAGGCAGGGGTGTGGCCACGGGGCAGGGATGGGGGCAGGTGTGGACCCCTCCTGAGCACAGGGCCCGTTTGCAACCTTGCTGGGGGGTGCTGACCCGGTCATGGGAGGACCTGAGTGTCTTCCCAGGTTCCGGGAGAGCAGGGAAGCAGGTGAGGGTGAGAGACCCCACAGCTCCTGCCCTCCCCGCCTACAGAGGTCAGCCCGCCCGGTCCCAGCTCCACCCGGGGCCGCCTCCTGCGTCCCTGGGGGTCAGACGCTCAGGGCTTTGGGAAGGCACTGGGCTCTGAGACGCCAGGGAAGGAGAGGGCTGGGGTTCAGCAGGTCACTGACAAAGGAAGATTTGCCCCAGCCCAGACCACAGCAAGGGAGAACTTACCGAGTTCTCATTTTGCAGAGCAGACAGGATAATAGCTGACATTGGTACTTTAAATTACATATGAAGGAGCCTCTCCATAGAAATGAGCTTCATCCAGAAAGATGTTTCCTGCCCTCCACTCCGGTCTCCTGGGAACAATCCCTCATGCCTCCTCCGCTGCCCTGGAGAAGGACGTTTGTCCCTCACCAGGAAGCTGGATGTTGGGAGGTGGGTGCCTCTGTAGCCTCAGGCCTCCTCGTGAGGGGTGGCCCTGGGAACCTGCCGCCTCCCCAACCTCGTGCATCTTCTGTACTGGAGGTGACACAAGTGCACCCAGCAGGATGGCCAAGGGCCTTGGGGATGGAGGCTGTAAACAGGGATGGTGGGCTGGGGGCTGCCAGGCAGGGCCCTACCCATGCCCGGACCCCGGGGTTGGGTCTCAGAGGCAGATGCAGTTCGAGCAGGTGTGAGCTGTGATGCAAGTGGCACCGAGGGGGTCACCAGGGGCAGCTTGCATGGGCCAAGCAGATTTCTCCTGGGCACGAGAAATGGTCCCCGCAAGGAGGGCCCATGAGTGTGGACCACGGTCCACGAGTGTAAACACGCAGGGTCAGGGGGCCAGGTTCCGTGAGTGTGAAAACCAGGCGTGGGGACCAGGCTCCATGGGTGTGAACACCAGGCGTGGGGACCAGGCTCCATGAGTGTGAACACCAGGAGTGGGGACCAGGCTCCATGGGTGTGAACACCAGGCATGGGGACCAGGCTCCATGGGTGTGAGCACCAGGCGTGGGGACTAGGCTCCGTGGGTGTGAACACCAGGCGTGGGGACCAGGCTCCGTGGGTGTGAGCACCAGGAGTGGGGACCAGGCTCCGTGAGTGTGAGTACCAGGCGTGGGGACCAGGCTCCGTGGGTGTGAGCAGCAGGCGTGGGGACCAGGCTCCGTGGGTGTGAACACCAGGCGTGGGGACCAGGCTCCGTGGGTGTGAACACCAGGCATGGGGACCAGGCTCCGTGGGTGTGAGCACCAGGCGTGGGGACCAGGCTCCGTGGGTGTGAACACCAGGCGTGGGGACCAGGCTCCGTGGGTGTGAACACCAGGCGTGGGGACCAGGCTCCATGGGACTTGGGTGAAGGTAGTTTAGTCGGGATATGACCCTGAGAACAGGAGTGAGGGAGGGGAACGAGCACACCGGGGAGGGAGCGAGTTCTTAAAGGACGAGCAACGAGCACGTCAGGGCTCAGTCCTACTAGGGACCCTGAGGAGTCTGGGGCGTTTATCCGTTCACTCCCTTCCCTCATTGGTTGGTGATTACTGGGGACGGGGGCAGTACCTCCCCTGCACTTCCAGGCTGCACCCCAGCTTGGACAAGTGGCTCCCCTGCTTCCATAGGGCAAAGCACAGAGTTGCTGGGCCGTGTGCGCCACGCCAGTCCCCGGCACCCACGTGGGGAGCTGTCCGGCACCACGGTGCTGAAATCAAAGGGCTGTCCCAGGGGATTCCGCTTCAAGGTCCTAACTTGTCTCTAATTGTTTCTTGGGATGTGGGTTACACCTTCTGCTTCTCACGCAGAGGGCCCCTCCGTGCCCAGCACAGAGCTGGGCTCATGGGTTAGCGTTCAACACCTAATAATTCTTATTGTGGAGAGAGGTCGGTAGAGCTTTATCAGGCGGGTGAATGGGCAGAAGAAAACCCTTAAGGATAAAACCAAGACCTGCTCATGGAAACAGGGAATAGAGGTGTGCCTTGGCTGTCATAAAACGTTACTTGGAGCGCAATGTCCTCAGAAGCATGTCCTATTAACTCTGCTCGCTCTTCAACTGATCCACCCCTGTTAGAAAGCGCCCCCGCCCCCCGGCCCACCGGGCCTTGACCTAGTGGAGATCTGCCCCAGGTCCACGGCTCTGCTGCTAACGCACCCCCTCAGGTGGCAAGCTCTGCCCGAGAGCCTTGCAGTGAGGACGGCCACCCCCCACCCACTGGGACTCTACAGGCAAAGCTGCTAAAGTGGCCACTGTAGCTAAAATCTGAACACTGCATTTCTGCTGGGAGCTCTTGTCCCTAAGGCAGATGGGGTGTCCCTGGGGTAACAAGGCCATGCCCCTTGCCCTTGAGTGAGCAGCACAAGTCACTCCAGACATTCTCCCTTCTCAGGCATCATGACTTTTCTTCTCCTACTAACTCATCCCCATCAGGATACAAAAATTAACCCCTGCCTTAAAAAAAACAGCCCCACCCCTCACATTCCCCTCTGGCTGCCAAATATCCACTCTTCTTTACCACAAAACTCCTGAGATGACGGTCTGTGTTTGTTCTCTGTTTGAGGACGGGTCACCTGCAGACAGATGCTGAGTTGGAGATTTGTCACAGGGGGTTGTGGGGCGGGGGTCTCAGCACCAGTCCTTGGCAAGGAGGGGGAGCAGGATGGGGCAGGGGAAGATTGGGGTGAGATGCAGCCAAAACAGATCTCCAACTCCACAGGTAGCTCTGGAGCCTGAATGGGCCTTTGTGGGGGTACCAACTGAGGCCAGGGGGGGTGACTTTGCACCCCAAGGCAGACAAGTCATCAGTGCAGGCTGACTCGGGGAGGGCAGGTCTCTTCATGGAGAACGATTTCCAGGGAGGGACACAGCCGATCCCCTCAGTCCTGAAGGGGGACCTGAGTGGCTCGCCACAACCTCCACCCCACCTGCCCCCAGGTGGGCGTTCATGCCCTTCTCTTCAGGGACATTGGGACCTGCAGTTGCTGGATTCTGAGGTCAAGTCCAGAGCCACACTTGCTTCGGGCTCTGCCAGTGACACCGTCAGTCACTTCCACCTTGAAACACCCTCTTCAAGTCTCACCATACCTGCCGAGACCCCGCCCCTCTCCTTAGGCTCCTTTGCTGACCCCTCTCGATGTTCCCAACCTGCAAGTGCTGGGGGTCCCCAGGGCACGGTCTGCAGACCTCCCTCATCCAGTCTCAGGTCTCAGAGACCACAGAGGGAGGAGGGGCAAGGGGTTCTGTTGGGAGCTGTCTGCACACAGGTGGGTTCACAGCAGCCTGCACCTTCCCCAGGAGAAGCCAGGTAAGCACATGGATGTCCAATGACATCTGAATACCAAAGGTCAAAGCCAGGGCCTCGATGTGCCCTCTGGGGGCATCCATCTCAGTGAAGCCATCAGCAAATCCTGCAAAAATGCAAAGGACCTGACCAACACCCTCCCACAATGCCCTGTCCAGGCCCCCCTCACTGCCCACCTGCACAGTGGCCACAGCCTCCCACCTGGCCTCCTGGCCTCCACCTGTAGTCTGTTCTCCAGAAAACAGAGAAACTGGCCTTTCGTTGCCAAGCCAGGACGTGTCACTGCTCTGTTCAAAGAACTCCTCTGAGTTTCCGTCCAGTTTAGAGTACCTCCCACAGGCTCTGGGGCTTGGGCCCTGCCACCAGCCTTCTCCCTTCTCCTGCCACAGCCCTCTCCATCTCAAGCTCACCCCTGCACAGGGCCTCTGCACTTGTTGCCCTCTTTTCTGGAATACTCTCTCTTCCCCAGCCTCTCTGTGGCTCTTCCCCATTTCTGTGTGGCTCCTCCCCACTTGTGTGCCTCCTCCCCACCTCTGTGTGGCTCCTCCCCACCTCTGTGTGACTCCTCCCACCTTTGTGGCTCCTCCCCACCTCTGTGTGGCTCCTCCCACCTTTGTGGCTCCTCCCCACTTCTGTGTGGCTCCTCCCACCTTTGTGGCTCCTCCCCACCTCTGTGTGGCTCCTCCCACCTTTGTGGCTCCTCCCCACTTCTGTGTGGCTCCTCCCACCTTTGTGGCTCCTCCCTGCCTCTGTGTGGCTCCTCCCCACCTCTGTGTGGCTCCTCCCCACCTCTGTGTGACTCCTCCCACCTTTGTGGCTCCTCCCCACCTCTGTGTGGCTCCTCCCTGCCTCTGTGTGGCTCCTCCCCACCTCTGTGTGGCTACTCCCACCTCAGTCTCTGCTCATATGCTACCTGGTCGGAGGCCTTCCCTGTCCCCCCTGTTGTCTCTGCCCTGTCCTTCCTTCTGTCCAGGTTGTTGTCTCAGCACCAGATGCCGTTCACATACGTTTCTGTCTATTTGTTTGTCTTTCCGCTCACAACCTGAGCTCCCGGGAGGCAGCAGCCATGTCTGCTTTGCACTCCTGGTGTCTGGCAGGATTCTGCCCTCCGGACGGCCACCTGGCAGAGGCGGCTTCCCCAGGGCGGCTCCTGGCCGGGAGTGCAAGGACCCTGGGAGGGTGCCTGCTCTTCCCAAGGCCCTTCACTGCCCAGGAACCTGTCACTTGGCCCAAAGCTGCCCTGGGGCTGACAGCCACCTGAGTAGCGTGCATCTCATTCCCCCGGGCCGGCGGAGCAGCCAGTGGCACCGCGGCCTCTCCCTGGGGCCCTTGCTGCCGGCGAAGGCCCGGAAGGAGACGGGCACTTCACAGCTTCCAGCAGCCTGGCTGCCAGCAGTGCTGACCGTTGGAAAGACCTTGTTTGGGCTGGTCAGTTGAGAAGATTTGATGTGGGCTTTGTAAACCAGCCATAAATCAGGAGCAGCAGGCAGCTCCAGGCTCCGCCGCGTGGCCCCACTGGTCTGCGGCTCTTGGGAAGGCCGGGCCCTGCCCGCTCAAGGGCTGAGCTTGATCCACCCACTTACCGGTGCTCGCGAGCGCGCTCCCGGACCTCCGTCCTCCCGATCACCCCAAGGTGAAACCCTCAGGCCGAGCGACCCTGCAGGGGTGTGCAGGGGGGCAGCGGCCACTGTCAGCCAGACGCCACCCGAGGTGAGACGCAAGAGGCATCGGTGTCAGTGGGATGCGGAGGTGCACCCGGGGCTGCCAAAGGGACTTCACTCCTTCAAGCAAAGCTCTCCTCTCCTGCCCCGTGGCAAAGAGCAGGGCTGGACGGGGGCTCAGCGAGAACCATAGTGTTCTCACCCAGTACTCTTTTCCCCAAAGACACCAAGTAAGAAATTCCTCAGCCCTCCGTTTGCACCCATCTGGGGGCAGAGAGTTTCCAGTGAGCCGCCGGTGTCCTCAGGAAACTGGGTGGGAACGTGAGCGGCCGCAGGCAGCTCCCGAGACACAGGAGAGCAGAGGCTCCTTCACTGCTCCCCAGGGGAGACAGGAACGCGGTTAAAACAGGGGCTCACCCTGGGCATCGAAGGGCCGTGCTTTACCTATCCCTGCTGCTGGATCCGCCCCAGGTGACATTTCCCGTCACACTCACACGTGTCCACCTGAGACACCCAGGCCCCTCCCTGGCACCCTGGGAGCCTCTGGTCGAGCAACCCCAGGATCCCCCCAGGGGTCCTTTGTGACTCCTGGTGGACGTGGGGACACCGAGGCTGAGCCCGGAGCTCATTCTGGTGCAGGAGGGCTCAGAGCGGCTTGAGGGATGGACAGAGGTCTCCTTGGAGGTGGAAGAAATGATGGGGGGGAGCTAGAAAGGGTTAAGAACACAGGGAGGCGAGGAGCCCCCGGCTCGGGGTGCAGGGTCCACGGCTGAAGCACCTGGCTCGGCACCCTCCAATGCCGGCTGCTTTTCAACCGAGGGTCCCCAGGCTCGGCCACGGTTTTTCAAAATGAAAAATGAAGGGAAAATGCCAGTTTTAAGCATCTGCTTTGTGGGATCCTGGGTGCTTTCGCCAGCTGCCCTGATGTGTTTTTAAAAGGACAAAAAAGAGGTGTGCTTTAGTCAAAAAAAAAAAAAAAACACCTCGTGTGTGCACTCTTCAATTCATGCACAAAGTGACGCCTGCTGAATACACTGGCCATGGGCTCCCAAGGCAGCCGTAGCCACAGAACTTCACAGCTGGAGGCTCCTCCGGGCGCAGGAACCCCTGGCAGTTCCCCCCCCGGGTGGGGGGCAGGGGGGGTCCAGGTCTAAATCAGATCATTTCTGAAGATACCACACCTGTGTGACCCGCACGGCATCGTGTGATGAGTCTCTTGCAAAAGAAAATCATTCAAAATTGACACTTGACAGAAGATAGATTGTGGAAAGCTGAGATCAGGAGCTGGTACGGAAAGAAGGACACTGCAGCTGGGGCTGCCCCTCGCAGGTGGGCCCTCGGGGCAGGGTCCAGGCTGCGGAGTGGACGTGGGGGCTGCGGCAGGAGGGAGCTGCCCCCACCCTGGAAGGGGAGCAGATGCAGGTAGACCCCGACGTGTGCTGTCAGGTGGCAGGGGGACCTCAGCCCCGGCCTAGAAAGGCCACAGCAGGAAAAGGCTTCTGGGGCACAAATTCCAGCGCAGACGAGTCAGGAAAAGGAGCCATTAGCACCGTGGCCCCAGCCCGCACCTGTGACCCGACTTGAGAGAAGCAGAGCTTTTCTCTTTGTTTTTTTGTTTTTAATGAATTGAAATTTTTAAAATTCAGAACCTGAACCTTTGTTTTACGAGTGGTGTCAAACGAGGAAAATACAGACACCTGGTATTGGCGTACTAGCCACAGCTCTTAGCTGCAGGAACGCAGGGAAGAGGAGTCGTGCAAATGTTCCCCCTGCGGAGGAGGAAAAGGTGGCCGTGACCCTGGATCCTCACGACCCCAAGGGCGCTCCCCACTCTGGACCCCCTTGGTGGGCGGGAGTCACCCCACGGGCACGGCTTCTGCATCCTCGGAAAAAAGCGACAGCCCCGGAGCTGCCCGGGCATGCAAGCCTGCGTCTGCCCTACCCCTGCCCTGCCCATGGGGAGGCTCCCGGGGTCCCCGCCACCCATCACCCCACGCGAACGGGCAGCCTCTGCCCAGAGGGGCTGGGGACTGGTCCCCTCCCGCCCGCCAGGCTGTTGCGCAGATGCTCGTCCCCGTGGTGTGTGCGGCGTCCTCTGTACCCGACGCTCATTCAAGGCACAGGTTTCCCTTCGTGGCCCAGCAGAGGCCTCGCCCAGCTGCCTCCAGCGCCCCAGACAGGAGAGAAGCAGAGACCAGCAGGCCCAGGGGCACCCCGAGGCCACGCAGGGAGGGGGTACAGGGAAGAGGCAGCAGGGGGGCTCCAGGCGCAAGGAGACAGCGGGGCCCAGGCGGGGCCGGAATGCAGCACCTGAAGGGTCAGCTCGTCTCTTCCCACTAACCCCAGCTTCCTTTGGCTACTTTTCCCTCCAACTGGAAAACAACTTTCCTCAAGATTGGGACTTTCCTGGGGACATTTTAAACTTGGAGAAGGTCATTTTAGTCCCACTGCAGCCCTTCCATTCCATTGCCCGGACGGCGGCCCTAGCCCAGGAGGTGGGGGGTCACAGCTGCGAAGGGACCCCTCGAAGGTGGGGAGGGCTCCAGAGGGGGCTGCTGGGGTTCAGCCAAACCCCCAGTGATGTGCTGGGGTCTCATGGGGACCTTATTTGGAAAGAGGGTCTTGGAAGATGTGATCCATTGAGACGAGGCCATCTGGGATAGGACGGGCATCTTCCCAAGAAGAGGGACACGTGGACAGATGGACACAGAGGACGGTGGAGACAGACACTGGAATGATGTGGCCGTGGCCTGGAACCACCAAGGATGTTAGCAGACAACAGATGCTAGAGGAGGCAAGGAAGGAGTCTCCAGAACCTTCTGAGGGGATGCAGCCTACCTGGCATCTGGCTCTTAGACTTCTGGACTCCGGAATGGCGAGAATGAACCGCGCGGCTTTAAGCGCTGGTGTGTGGTTCCTCATTAGGGAAGCCCCCAGAGACTCAGGGCCTAGGCAGCCGTAACCGGGGAACCCACGGGAGCCAAGCTGCAGGAAGCCCCCCACTCAGCCCCTGCCCTCGCCCCACAGCAGCTCCTGCAACCCCCGTGATCGCCACAACCCCCAAGTGTGCCAGGGAGGCGCTCACTTCAACTCCCGAGGAACGGGAGGCTCTGCAGGTGGAATCGAGACTAAACTCTTCAAGATAAGAAAAGGCCCGGGTGGAGAATACGGCTGCCAGAGCCCAAACCCCAAACCAGGAGGATGGACAGGCCCTGAGGCTGCGGGAAGGCCCAGAACCACTGTCGCCGACCCGGCGGGACCAGAGTGGATAGCAATGGCAGAGTAGGGATGGGGCAGAGCCACGTGGGGATGGGCCACAGGGCTGCACGCCCGGGTTCTGATGCCTGGGAGTGGGCAAGGGGGCCTGCGGTCAGTAAGAAGTGCAGTGGGCCCTGGGGTCACTCAGCTGGGCCACCACGCCCTGTGGCTCAAGCTGCTCGCAAAGAGGCTCAACAGCCAGCTCCTCCTCGCCAGTGGGTGGGTGAGACGTGCCCGCAGTGCTCCTCCAGATCAAGTGGGGCTGTCCCAGGGACGCCATGTGCCACGGAGACAACCTGCCGCTGCCAGGCCCTGCCCAAACTGCAGGCTCCTGAGCTCAACGAAATGTTTAAGCCGTTATGTTTCGAGGTGGTTTGTTAGATAGCAGTCAATTGTCGGAACCTACGTGGGAAGTTTCGGGACAAGGCAGGAGTTCAATAAATGTCAGCTGCTCTTCTTATGATTTTTATTTGTAGCATCTTCATCATCCTCAAAAGTTACATTAAAGTTGATTTAAAAGAAATTATCAACCTCTAAAGATCCGGGGACCCATTCCAATATTTAAAATAATAGCCTAAAAACCTGGGCCCCAAACTCAACAATGGCCAGTCAGGAAGATGGACTGAAGGCGTCGCCTCTTGGTTTTGATAAGTAATGGGACCGCTGTACCTCGACGCTTAATGCTTAAAAAACATAAATAAATAACAGGAGCCACGTGTGTCCTATTTTGGATTATCCCTTGTCCCTGACTTCTCTGCCTAAAACGTGAAAGTCGAGTGAAAATGCTCGAGGTCTTTTTTGGCCTTTCAGATCCTTTGACTTAAAATCATCTGTCTTTGCTTTTTTTTTTTTTTTTTAAATTCAGTTTTATTGAAATACATTCACACACCATACAATCATCCATGATATACAATCCACTGTCCACAGTATGATAACATAGTTATGCGTTCATCACCACAATCTATCTCTGAACATTTTCCTTACGTCAGAAAGAGCCAGAACAAGAATAAAAAATAAAAGTGAAAAAAGAACACCCAAATCATCCCCCCATCCCACCCCATTTGTCCTTTAGTTTTTATCCCCATTCCTCCACTCATCCATACGCTAGATAAAGGGGGTGTGATCCACAAAGTCTTCACAATCACACTGTCACCCCTTGTAATCTACATTATTATATAATTGTCTTCAGGAGTCCAGACTGCTGGGTTGGAGTTTGGTAGTTTCAGGTATTTACTTCTAGCTATTCCAATACATTAAAGCCTAAGAGGTGTTATCTATATAGTGCATAAGAATGTCCACCAGAGTGACCTCTCGACTCCATTTGGAATCTCTCAGCCACTGAAACTATTTTGTCTCATTTTGCATCCCCCTTTTGGTCAAGAAGATACTCTCAGTCCCACGATGCCGGGTCCACATTCATCCCCGGGAGTCATACTCTGCGGTGCCAGGGAGATTTACACCCCTGGGAGTCGGGTCCCACGTAGGGGGAGGGCAGCGAGTTCGCCTGTCTTTGCTTTTGTAACAGCCATTTTAATTTTGGTTTTTGCTGGGTGAAGATGAACAAGTACTTAAAAGATAATCAATGTTTTTTCTCCTTCTGGGAAAGTTGCAGAATTTTTTGCATATGGAAAAATAAGAAATTGCCCATGAAAAGTCAAAGAAATACAAAGCATGTTGAAGCCTTGTGTCGTCCTGGAAGCAAGAAAATTCCCTTAGCTGCGCAGCCTCAGATTGGCCACACCGCAGGCAGCGCGGAGCCCGGGCCGGTCTGGGCCGGCCCCCC